>NC_047506.1:18524354-18628520 GCF_902827115.2 Pseudochaenichthys georgianus
AAACCTGATCATGCGTTGCACTGCCTTAGCATCCGTGGGTGTTGGCATGTCCAACACTGCTTGAGTTTTCTCTGGGTCGATTTTCAGTCCTTCTGAAGACAGTACATAGCCGTGGAAATGTACAGCTTTGAGCTTGAACTGCAGCTTGCGTTCACTCAATCTGAGCTTCACAGCCCTGCTCGATACTCCAAACGGGAGTTTGAGCCATCTCATCCGATCCCATGGGGTCCAGAATGTCTTCAACCGGCTGCTTTCCTCATCAAGCTTGCACTGGAGAAAGGCGTCACGGGCGTCAACCAGTGTGAAGACACAAGCCTTGGGCAGTTTGTACAAGACGTCTTCTAGCATTGGCATGTGGTAATGGGACCTGAGAAGTGCCTGGTTGAGAGGCTTTGGGTCAATGCAGATTATTATCTTGTCTGGTTTGTCTTGTCTACTGTCACCATATTGCTTATCCACGCTGTTGGCTCTGTCACTGGCGTAAGGTTTGCCTGCTTTCACATGTTTGTCCAGCTCTTACTTAACCCGGGCTTTTAGCGCTACAGGGACATTTTGTGGTGAGCACTGGACTGGTGTCACTTCAGGGTTCAGATCGAAATGAACATTACCTGGGACTGACTCAATCGGGTCATGGAAAACATCATGAAAGTCTTTCAGTAGCATTTATTTTGTGAGTGGCATCGACTGGCTTACATCAATATTGTTCACCTCCGCTGGCAGTAGTTCTCTTGGAATAGTGAATTTCACAAGGCCCAGATCAGTGCATGCAGCACCACCTATACTATACTAGCAGGGGCTTTTGTTTGGTGTTCACCATCTCAAACACTATGTGTTTTCCCCCTGACCACACATTCAGTGTGAAATTTCCCCAGGGATGGCATGTATGTGTCAGTATAGCTTTAGCCTTGTTCTGGTTGGCTGTAAGGATGTCTTTGGTGACAGTCTCTCTTTAAACTGGCGGCCCATAACATTGCAGGTGTGGCCCCTGTATCTAGCTGGCATAGCTGTCTTTTCTTATTCAGATGTAGGTGCACAAACCATTTGCGTCCAGATGCTTTCACATTCCCCACATATTCAGTGATATTGAATAGGTTTTCACTTGTTTCTGAGTCCCCTTCAGTTTGCTCGACATCGTCAACAACATTAACTTTTCTCGTTTTCTCTGCTGGCCTGACATACTTTTGCAAAGGGATTTGAAACGCCACATGCTCGGCAGGTCTTACCATAGGCATGGCATTGCTCTCTGTCCCGTTTGTGTCCATTTCCACAGTATTTGCAGGTCCACTGCTGCTCTCTCTCAGCCGCTGTGTTTCTTTCCTCTGTTTTCCACTGTTTTGCGTCGTCCGCCTTGCCTGTCCACCATAGCATTAACACTGTCCTTCTGTGCCTGCGGGCTCTCAATAACCCTCATGCGTGACTCCGTCAATTCTGCAAGGTGGCAAATCTCCACAGCTGTTGGCAGCGTTAGGTCCCGTTCACACAGCAGTCGCCGTCTGGTGCTCTCGCTGGCAATATCGAGTACCAGCCTGTCCCTAATCAGTTAATCTTTCAGGTCACGGTACTCACATGATGATGCTTTTTCCCTCAGCTTTGTTATAAAGCTATCGATCGGCTCGTCCGGTCCTTGTTTGCAGCATCCAAACGTGTATCTCTCATAAATCACATTTTTGGAAATAATCCCCCAACGCATCCAAAATTGCTTTGGGGTCTGTTTTTTGTTCCTCGGTCAGCGTGACGTTGTGCGTAGGCCTATATATTTATAAATGCCGGCACTCGTTCCCCAAAAGCCGTATCAGCGTGGCTGCCTGCACCGCCTTCGTCTTTTCGGTCAGACCTGTAGCGAGCAAGAAGTCCTCAAATTCCGCTCTAAAAACCTCCCAGTTTTTGCTATATCACCAGACACATGCATGCCCTCGGGTGCCGGAATACTGTTGGTCGTCATGAGTTTTCTTGAGCTTTTAGTCCAAGAAGACCGCTTCTGACACCATGTTTCAGTCTGCAGCTTTATTTCAATAACTCACAACTCCATCACATGTACACTCCCGCGTCTGCGCATATATTACATCACAGTGTAAGCCTGTGTCAGCATGCAGTTTACCAAAGCAACAACAGGCGTCACCAGGGCTGTATCCAGGATTTCCTAAATACCGAGGTCCTAACATGCTAGGGGGGTTCGGGGGTATACCCCCCGAGATTTTTGGGATTTTCATGATCTAGTTAGGTGCTTTTTAAGTCCTGTGGGGGGGTCACAAATTGGATAATATATTGATTTCAAACCATGTCAGTGGGCTGCAGCATTAATTATTTTTGAAAGTGTGATGCATAAGAATCAGTTGATTGTTACTATTAATAATCTGGACATGCAGAAGAGGCTAAAATGATCACAATACATTGTCAACATCCATTTTCCATGTCTCTCTCCTTTCCATAACCTGCAGCTAGTGCTGCGTACCGGTACGCCGAACCGGTACTGGACTTGTAAAAAGTTTCGGTTCAAGTCCGGTTAAAACCGGAACGTCGGGAACCGGTACTTGGACTCGCAAAAAAACTAGCACTTACATATATTCTGGTGTCTGTGGTTATTTAAACATTCCCTGATAAACGTTATTCAGCGTCAATAAATGAGTGCTAATCCCAGTGTGCTCAGTGTACAACATCACATGTCATTTCACCTTCGATTCACGGTTTTGAAAACGTAGCATTTCGCCACATGCTAATGCTAACCGGAAGTGAAGAATTTTCAGAATAAAAGTATTAAGTTAAGTGTGAACTTCCGTTTTTTTCAGAATAAAACTAATTTAAATTAGTGTATTTAATTCAAAATTACGCCATATCAACATTGATTTGAATTTCTAACAGTATGTACATCACTATGTATGTAGTATGTACTGTATAATGTACACATGTAGAGTTGTGGAAAATACATGGTGTACAGACAGTACAGTACACTCTGACTGTACAGTCAGTCACTACAGTGTAGCTTATACTGTATAGTAGGTGTGTAACAGTGTAATGCGTATAGTCTACTCTACACTACACTCTACCTTTCAGCAACCTTTTAGGGATTTAGGCTCAGTCTGCTCAGGGACTGTTTGGTTACTTTAGTAAATGAAATAACTAGCTCAGCTCAGGGACTGTTTGGTTACTTTAGTTTGGTAAATGAAATAAATGTTTGAACTTTGTAGTAGTTCAATATAGTTGCTGTCATAAGTCATTTGTAGACTAAGTGTCAAAAAGTTGTTTTTTTACATTTGTACTTTGTAGAGAAATGTAGACACAAGTTGGAAGGGAGCAAACCTGACGAGTTTGAATTTGAGTTGATTATGAGTTAATTTTCAATTGATAATTAGCTCACAATAAGTTCACTTTAGTTACTCACACAACTTGACACAAGCCATGGGTTCAGGTCCGGACTTATAAGTCCGGACCTGAACCTGAACCTCTGGACTTGAGTCCGGACCTGAACCTGAATGTGAGTCCAGGTACGCAGCACTACCTGCAGCCTCTCCTCCATCTTCTTGAGTCTCTCTGTCTTCTTCCTGTTCATTACTCTCTCTGTCCTCAACTCTTTCTCTTTGTTCAATCTCTCCCTCGTTCTTCACTTTTTGCTCCTTCTCACTTGTCGCTCCTGCCAGTGAATTAAATGTAGGGATCGACCGATATGGCTTTTTCAAGGCCGATTCCGATACCGATTATTAGTAATCAAGGAGACCGATAACCGATATTTGGAACCGATATACATTTGCAGTAAAATCAGAAAATCTTGGTGTCAAAATGTAGAATAACACAAACTCCAACACAACTCAACACAACTTCTTTGAAATGCATGTAAGCATATATTATGTTTAATTAACTTTTAAACATCTTACAACTGGTTTCCTCTCTGTGCCCTTTTCTTTAGTGCAGTCATCTGCAATGAGTTAGAGAGAGAGACAAGAAGTGGGGCTGCAGGCTGACATGCTTAACTAACAATAATGCTCAATTTATTATATCTGTCTATCTAGCATACAATCCCAATAAGCTGCTAGCAACTGCAAAACACTAGTTCTAGCTAATGTTTTGCAAACTATTAAAAGTGAGGCTATTACAGTAGACCTAACGTTAGTCTAGTAGCCTCACTTCTAATATTTTGCTAAACATTTGCTAGATACATGTTGGCTAGCTAATGAGCTTCACATATCAACCTGAAAAACTGCGAGGCTCCACTCGCAGCCCCTCCCCCCCCCCCTCCGCACCACAGTTACTCCGCTGCGAGACGCTGCACGCACCCCCAACTCTGACTGACTTCCCGCGTCCCTGTGTAACTGGGAAACTGATAGAATTGGATCATAAGATCGTGGTGTTTTTGCAACTTCAGCATAGGGGATGGGGATGTTTATTGAACTTCGGTTTAACACATGTATGGCTCTGCCGCTCAGCGCTGCTGCTTGCTTCAGTCTGTGTCTGCGTTCTTTCGCACCTGCCTGTAATCTGAGAAAGTCCCGCCTCTCTGGCTGGCTCCCGCCCATAAAATCTTCAGTAATACCCTATCAGATAGCGCTGTGGGCGGGACATTGCTCGTGTACACAGAGTGGTGACTGCAGCCAGAGAAACGGCCGCATCAGAGCCAAAGTTTTATCGGCAATTTGATAAAAAAAAGGCCGATACCGATAATCGGTCAAATGCGGAATATCGGCCCCGATTATCAGTCGATCCCTAATTAAAAGCAATTCAGCAATTTTGTTCATTTCACTTGTTTGTTTGCATTATTTGTTTGATTCTCAAAAGAGGACAAAAATGTAGGCAAAATGTGTTTTATACAATTGTATGTTATGACATCATAACTGCAATAGATGTATGTTTTAAAATTATGCCTTTTGTCTATATTAGGGTTAGGGTTCAGCACAGAATCTCCCCTACTCAAGGTGACCAACGACATTCTCCTCTCTGCTGACTCTGGTTCCCTCTCAATTCTCATTCTCCTTGACCTAACAGCCGAATTTGACACGATCAATCATTCCATCCTCATCAACCGCCTCCAGTCTGCCATTGGCATTACCGGTACTGCCCTCTCCTGGTTTAAATCCTATTTCTCTGACAGACAACAATTCATCTCCATTAACAACTCCAAATCCCCCACAGCCCCCGTCAATCATGGCGTCCCTCAGGGTTCTGTACTTGGTCCCCTTCTGTTCATCATCTACATCCTCCCAATTGGACACATCCTCTGTCAACACCAACTCCAGTTCCACTGTTATGCTGATGACACACAGCTCTACCTCTCAACAAAATCAATTTCTCCAACCACACACTCCCAGCTCAGCACCTGCCTCACTGACATTACAATTTGGATGCAAAACAATTTTCTAAAACTTAACTGTGACAAATCGGAACTTATAATCATTAGCCCAAACTCACTTACCCGCTCAACCCACGATTTTTCTCTTACCATTGATGGCTCCAGTGTCAACCCCTCCAATCACATCGGTAACCTTGGCATCATCCTCGACGACTGCTTGTATCAGCAGTCGTCCCGGGAGGCATCATCATCGGACCGGAGAAGGAAGATCGGGAGGACATCTATTCAGCATCGACTCGGAAGCTGCCATCAGCAAGCCGGAGGAGAAGGAAGACATCTCTCTAGCAGGCAGCCCAGAAGCCGCCGTCAGCGGATCAGAGGGGACAAAGACACGGCAAGCCAGGACGGCACAGGGGACTCCACTCTCCGCTGAAACAGGAGTGTGTGTTAAGTGCAACAAGACGGTGTATGGAGCCAGCCAGGCCTGCCAAGCTATGGGCAGCCTCTACCATGACAGCTGCTTCACCTGCAGCGCCTGTAGTAGGGAAGGGGTTCTACTATGACGCAGGAAGGGTTTTCTGTGAAGAGGACTTTAAAATCTACTGTCTGAAAGACTGCCAAAGACTGGGTCCTGGCGCCTAAATGTGCTGCGTGTACCCAGCCCATCCTGCCCTCAGAGGGGTCTGATGAAACCATTCGAGTTGTATCCAGAGAGGACAAGTATGGAGACTCAGCAGACAAGGATGCATTTTTTGCAAGTGCCTTGTGTAAGTTGCACTCTTGTTTAAGAGTGCAAAAGAGGGAATTGTAAGGAAATATTTGTATGTATTCATGCAAACTGTGAAGGGCTGTTAAGGGTTTTATTGCTGTGGGGGAGCTGGAACAAGACCCCACTGTGGTCTCTGGAATGTGATGGGGGGATGTGTGTATGTGTGGAGGCTGCAGAGGCTGCAGAAATAGGAGACAGTGAGGGTCAGAGGTGTTTGTTTGAGATGACTGAGAAAGACGACCAGTTGTCCTTAAACTCCACCCCCTCCTGTATCATTTGGTATGAAAGCCTATCCGGCTTGCTGTTCTCTCTCTCTCTCCTCGTGCCGCTTGGACTGGAGGTCGTGGCGGCCTGTGGGCAGGAGCCAGGAGTAGGCCAAACTCCTTGTGAGGAAATATTTTGTTTATGTGTTTGTACCAAAAAGCATTTTGTGTTTCACATAGGTCTGCCATAACTTAGAGCAGGGGTTTAAAGGTTTAAAGGTTAAAGGGTTAAAGGTTCCGCTTTCCTGTTGGGGGACTGTGACTAACTGCCAGAGGACTTTAACAGACTGTCTTTGTCTCTGAATCCATGTGTTTTTGTGATTATCGATCAGAAGACGCGCGAAATAGAGGCCCCTCCCGGATTCTCCGGTAGATCGTCTGTGTTTTCTGTGTAATGAATGAGTGAATTTTTAACTGAATCCCTATTGATTCTGATTTTATACCTCAATTGGATTTCTTATAATCCTACATTCTAATTGTGTTTTAATTATGAATTGCCTTGAAGTAAATCTTTAAAGATGTAAGCTGAATTTGAATTTGTGTTTGATGAATGAGATTAACTGAGGGATAAATGATAAAAGATCTTGTTTTTGAAACATATATTTTACTATTATATTTTTGTATTGCATATGTGTTATTATTGTGCTTTTTGACAAAAGAAATCAAACACTGAAGAAAGATGATTTTTCTATTATGGTTGTCTGTATCAACCATTGTGATTGGCTGTTCCAATCTATTCTGTTTTTGATGTAATAATGTAATGAGGAATCCACCCAACTCTGAGGACGTTTTATTTGATTCAAGTAGTGACTGAAAATATTCTTAGACTAATGTTAATTGGTTATCAATGAATTGATAAAAGCGTGGATCTGTGAGGAAATATTTTGTTTTATGTGTTTGTACCAAAAAGCATTTTGTGTTTCACATAGGTCTGCCATAACTTAGAGCAGGGGTTTAAAGGTTTAAAGGTTAAAGGGTTAAAGGTTCCGCTTTCCTGTTGGGGGACTGTGACTAACTGCCAGAGGACTTTAACAGACTGTCTTTGTCCTCTGAATCATGTGTTTTGTGATTATCGATCAGAAGACGCGCGAAATAGAGGCCCCTCCCGGATTCTCCGGTAGATCGTCTGTGTTTTCTGTGTAATGAATGAGTGAATTTTTAACTGAATCCCTATTGATTCTGATTTTATACCTCAATTGGATTTCTTATAATCCTACATTCTAATTGTGTTTTTAATTATGAATTGCCTTGAAGTAAATCTTTAAAGATGTAAGCTGAATTTGAATTTGTGTTTGATGAATGAGATTAACTGAGGGATAAATGATAAAAGATCTTGTTTTTGAAACATATATTTTACTATTATATTTTTGTATTGCATATGTGTTATTATTGTGCTTTTTGACAAAAGAAATCAAACACTGAAGAAAGATGATTTTTCTATTATGGTTGTCTGTATCAACCATTGTGATTGGCTGTTCCAATCTTATTCTGTTTTTGATGTAATTAATGTAATGAGGAATCCACCCAACTCTGAGGACGTTTTATTTGATTCAAGTAGTGACTGAAAATATTCTTAGACTAATGTTAATTGGTTATCAATGAATTGATAAAAGCGTGGATCTGTGAGGAAATATTTTGTTTATGTGTTTGTACCAAAAAGCATTTTGTGTTTCACATAGGTCTGCCATAACTTAGAGCAGGGGTTTAAAGGTTTAAAGGTTAAAGGGTTTAAAGGTTCCGCTTTCCTGTTGGGGGGACTGTGACTAACTGCCAGAGGACTTTAACAGACTGTCTTTGTCTCTGAATCCATGTGTTTTTGTGATTATCGATCAGAAGACGCGCGAAATAGAGGCCCCTCCCGGATTCTCCGGTAGATCGTCTGTGTTTCTGTGTAATGCTTTAGTGAGTTGGAGGGTTTTCTCATAGCATGTTGTGTAAACGCTTTGAGCTCACTCACGGCCGTTGGCTCTCATTAAACTCAGTGTTTGATATAAGCGGACTCCAGCTTCCATTCCTTCCATCAACATTGCTGAAAAGAAAATCTCTCTCACAGATGGCGTCACGAACAGGCACCTTCAGATCTTTGAAACATTGGTGAGTACATTTCTATTTTGAGATTGACTCGCCAGCGTTTGAGATCACCGGTGTATTAAAATTACCTGAGAGAACTGAGCTGCTGCATTTTTTTTGGGTTTCTCTACTCATTACATCTGGAGGCTAATCTATAACCTCAGGAATCGGTGTCAAGGGGATATTGTCCTGGCCGATTTCCCCGTGTTTGTTGCTGGGACAGGTGTCTACGAGCAAAACACGGCTTATGTGAAAACTATGAGAATATTTGGGGCTAATGATAACCTAGGAATATCGAATTTCATCGATCTCCTCTGTGTGTGCTTCTTGGAATTAACTCACCAGGCAATTACACACAACAAATATTCAGAGAAACTTTTGAGAGATGCACCAGCAAAGTGGATTTTCTGAATTAGAAGCAATGTCGCAAGATTTGTATTTAAACAAATCGCCGAATTTAGGAGTTTTCAGAGGATAAATAGCATTTCTGCTGAGGTGCCGATTCTCCGCCCCCTGGGGAGAGCTGCACGTAGAAAAAAGGAGCATACAGCATTATCCGCGATTATTGACGCTTTTGAACTAAAGAAAGTGCTCAATGTGTGGTTTGAGAATGTTGTATGAATTGCTGAATTTGGCTGTGTTTGTTGATACACGAGAATTATGAGTATTGTGGGCTCTCATAATTAGTGGCCCCTCTGAAAGTCTCCCTAATTCGGATTAAAATAGGCTGGAAGAGTTTTTGTCAGGCTGAGTTGTTGAGAGTTTTTATGTTTGTTTGTCTAATTGCAGTGTTTGTTTTATTGTACTAACCGTTAAACATGGGTAATACTGTCTCCGCAAACGGGTCCGTTGGTAAGCGGGACAATATTTCACGCACCAAGACACTTACAAAGAATCCTATTACAGACAGCCACTACACGCACATGTTTTCCCCTAATATGCCGTCAGGAATTGTCGGAAGAAGCTTGGATTGGACTAAAGTTATGCCGTTCACATCGTTACTTTGTGAGCACTCGCAACAGAATAGTCAAAAAGGACAGATTCTGTTTGATTGGCCGTTAACGGGCACTTTTGACATGATGGTACTGTGGCAAGCGTTCAAATTAATTGAACAGGAGGCGAATTGCTCCTGGGATGCAACGTACATGAAGGACTGCGTTAAAGCTTGGATGACTATTGCAGAAAAAAGAGGTTATGATGAGCGGAAAAATGAAAAGTCTGTGGTCACCGAGCGAGGCTCCATTGAACTCAAAGCTTTGATTGAACGAGTTTCTAAATGCGCAGCTACTTGTCATTTGCTTTTGCTTTTTCCTATTTCGCGTGGAAATGCGTTAGCCGACACCGCGGCTAAACAAGCAGCAGTTTCCTGCTCTTCTATGGTGCTCCAATGCCCCTTGACACAACCCGCAGAGCCCATTTCTTTGCCTTCCTTTAATGATGTCGCGGACATGCAAGCCCGCGCTGATGTTAGGGAGAAAGATTTATGGCTAAGACGAGGTTGTACACTTGACGCTGAGTCCAGCTTGTGGCTCCACCCAGACGGACGGATGGTCTGTCCACGTTCGTTCCTCCATGTTTTGGCACATGTTGCACATGGCAAATCACATGTAGGAAAAGGAGGGATGAATGGGATTATAAAGTCCCAATGGTTTGCTCCAGGCATCACACTAGCTACACAGACCCTTGTAGACAGATGTATGATATGCCAGCAGACAAGACGAAGAAGTGGTCAAATTCAGCATGAACACTTACCGCCCCCCTCGGGGCCCTTTGTAAATATGCAAATTGACTTTTCACATATGCCACCATGCCAAGGATTCAAATATCTTTTGGTAATAGTGTGCCAGTTCTCCAAATGGGTAGAGGCCTACCCTACCAGAAAAGAAGACGCTAGAACAGTTGTAAAGTGTCTTCTCAAAGATGTTATTCCTAGATTTGGTGTGCCCACAGGAATTAACAGTGACAGAGGTCCAGCATTCATTTCGAAGATAACCCAGAGTCTAGCTACAGTGTTAGGGTTCAAATGGCAATTGCATGTTCCCTATCACCCACAGAGCTCAGGCCAGGTTGAGAGAATGAACTTGACTATAAAGGAGAAACTCACTAAAACAATGTTGACCACAGGACTAAAATGGGTAGACGCGCTGCCGCTAGTTCTGTGCTCCATCAGAAGTTCACCAAATGCAACGACAGGGCTTAGCCCACACGAGGTATTGATGGGAAGGGTAATGTTCGCAGGATCTAGCCCCCCAGTAACACCCCACAAACTCACTCTTTTGTGGACAGAGGATTACATGACTAACTATGTCAAATATCTAACTGACATGTTGAGAAAGTTTCACAGGCAGGTGGCTGACAGGCTTCCCCAGCCGGGAGAGGAGCCCACCCACCCCTTTCAGATTGGTGATAATGTACTAATCAAATCTCTTGAAAAAGATGCTCTGTCTCCCAGGTGGAAAGGTCCTTTCCAGGTGTTAATAGTGACCAGAACAGCGCTGAGAGTACAAGGGAGACCGGAGTGGATTCACGCTACAAGATGTCGTCTCTCCCCTCTACCGGATGCTGGCGTGTGAAGGCAGTCATCATCATCGTCATGCTGGGTCTTCTGTACCTGGCCAAGGTCACCCTGCTAGATGGAGCTGTGGGAATCCCAACGACAGGTGGCGAGGGACCTCGCCCGTCTGAGGAAGAAAATAAGGTGCTCTTATCTACGAGCACAGACGACTTGACCACTCAGGGCCCAGACCCTGAGGGCAAAACGACACCAACGGGCAAATCAGTGCATAGCGACAAGGACAGGTTGTATCCAATCACCACACAGACACTCAGTATGGTGCGAGAGACACAACGAGAAAGAAAAGGAGGAAGAATCAGGAGGATTGTCTCCCTCCCTAATCACAAATCAAAGACTATTTCTTTTAACTGTCCAGCTTCAATATGTGATTCATCTAACTGTATTATTGTATATTATGTGTCCTCAGATTGGTCAACATGGGACTTATATCCAATGGACCAGTACCGTACGGACGGAGTGGCGTCGGGAGGGGTGAGAGTGGCACTCGACACCATTGAAAACATGCCCCCAGAACTGTGGTGTTGCACTAGAGAGCAGTATAAGGCAATGATAAGGGATGAAGTAACATGTAGAGATAGGGAACCAGCTTACCAGGTTTCCGATCCAGGTGCTGCTGTGTGCGACCTGTCTGAACCAGAGGAAAAAACAAATGTTCCATCCACTCCACGTAAACACTCAGGAGGTGAGGTAGATTCTTCAAAAAAGGCCTTAATCACTCCTTTTAAACAAACTAAAACTAATTCTGCAGTAAACTTAATGTTAGACTACGCCCATGAACGTAATATTAGTAACTGTTGGCTGTGCCAAAATATGCCAGAATCCATGCATTCTCCCATGTTTAGCCCAATTCCGTTTGCAAGAGCAGACTATAAATTAATCAGCTGGAACGAAATTTACTCTAGGATTAGCGATGAGGCTGAGGACTGCTATACTCCGTCATACCCAACAGACTCTGATAAACCGTTACAGTACAAGGGTCTAGTCTCTCTCATTGTTGAGACAGTAAATACAAATTATCTGCCTGACGGTTTCAAACGATTGATGTTTTTAAAACTAATATATGTGAAGAAATACATTAACCTAGCTTTTGAATACAGATTCCAGTTAGCTCTGGTACAAACTAATTGTTCGGTTAATTCCACAAGTCCAACATGCACAAAACAACCACACCTGGCATCTTTGCTGGTTGAAGCTTTAGTGACAGTTGTGCCCTGGTTTGGCTCCAGAACAGTGAACTCCGTTGAGGTTAAAATACATGATTGCACGATACCAATACCCTTAGGCAATCCCCCTACACGTGACTGTTCAGTATATGTTCCCCCAATTTCAGTACACGAATGGAAGAATGTGTCCATCTGTTTCCAGAATGAAGCAGGATCTCACACCTCTCCGGATGTGGGACACAGCGACTGTAATACCATAGTGAGGGTAACATTAGCCAGAATTCCCCTCCCACAGAGAGTTTACTTAGTTTGTGGCGACCGGGCTTATGGCTGCGTACCGTATGACGTTTTTTATGGCACCTGTTATCTAGCCTACCTAATTCCTTTAATCCGTAAAGTAGAGGCAAATGAGATTGCAGCGATACTTCCCTCTCTACACAGGAACAGCAGGTCCATTACAAAAGGACAACAGGTAGCGAGCCTACTTTTGCCCTGGTACGGCATTTATGTTAGTCAGCAGGAAATCATGGCATTGTCCAAAGTAGTGGAGCATCATCTAAATGTATCAAGTATCGCGATGTTAGCGGAACATAAAGAACTGCAGGAAGTTAGGACAGTAGCACTACAGAATCGCATGGCGCTGGACCTCCTCTTAGCTGCCCAGGGGGGCGCATGTAAAGTAATTGGTGCGGAGTGCTGTTCCTTTGTCTCTGACGCCACACCTGAAGTTACGGATATGGTCCAGGACACAGCTAAGGGGATAAAAGAATTGCATGAAACTCATGGGTTTACACTTGGGGATTTAAGCGGAACTCTTGGGTCCTGGGGAGCGGGGTTGGTTAAATTTGTTGTTACTGTTGCAGTGTTTATCTTGGTTGTGCTAATCCTAGTGACCTGTTTGATCACTGTAATTAAATTAGCCATACGCAGGGTTGCCAAAACTGCCCTCCAGGCCCCACAGAGGCTAGTGGGGTACTCTACTGTAGATGACACAATGTTGATGTACGACGCCGAGCTTCCAGACCCATGGGTCTCCGTGGCAGCTCCGGTACCTTGGGTACCTCCTTTCAGCGATTGATAAATTGATTAAAGTTGACACTCAGAATAAAGAATAAATGTTTTGACTTTTCCTTTCTCAGGTTGTTAAGAATAAATGTTTTGACTTTTCCTTTCTCAGGTTGTTTTCAATAAAATGTCTGACTTCTCCTTTTCAGATTTTTGAACAAATGTATTTGAATAAAATGTATGTAGTAAAGTGCCTTACTCTTGAATAAGTGTATTGAAGTAAACGTAAAGTAATGCTAAAAATGGAGGACACTGTACCTTTACAGATTACAGATTGATCGATTCATCACTGTGAATTTATACCTTAACTGTGAATTTTTAACTGAATCCCTATTGATTCTGATTTTATACCTCAATTGGATTTCTTATAATCCTACATTCTAATTGTGTTTTAATTATGAATTGCCTTGAAGTAAATCTTTAAAGATGTAAGCTGAATTTGAATTTGTGTTTGATGAATGAGATTAACTGAGGGATAAATGATAAAAGATCTTGTTTTTGAAACATATATTTTACTATTATATTTTTGTATTGCATATGTGTTATTATTGTGCTTTTTGACAAAAGAAATCAAACACTGAAGAAAGATGATTTTTCTATTATGGTTGTCTGTATCAACCATTGTGATTGGCTGTTCCAATCTTATTCTGTTTTTGATGTAATTAATGTAATGAGGAATCCACCCAACTCTGAGGACGTTTTATTTGATTCAAGTAGTGACTGAAAATATTCTTAGACTAATGTTAATTGGTTATCAATGAATTGATAAAAGCGTGGATCTGTGAGGAAATATTTTGTTTATGTGTTTGTACCAAAAAGCATTTTGTGTTTCACATAGGTCTGCCATAACTTAGAGCAGGGGTTTAAAGGTTTAAAGGTTAAAGGGTTAAAGGTTCCGCTTTCCTGTTGGGGGACTGTGACTAACTGCCAGAGGACTTTAACAGACTGTCTTTGTCTCTGAATCCATGTGTTTTTGTGATTATCGATCAGAAGACGCGCGAAATAGAGGCCCCTCCCGGATTCTCCGGTAGATCGTCTGTGTTTTCTGTGTAATGAATGAGTGAATTTTTAACTGAATCCCTATTGATTCTGATTTTATACCTCAATTGGATTTCTTATAATCCTACATTCTAATTGTGTTTTAATTATGAATTGCCTTGAAGTAAATCTTTAAAGATGTAAGCTGAATTTGAATTTGTGTTTGATGAATGAGATTAACTGAGGGATAAATGATAAAAGATCTTGTTTTTGAAACATATATTTTACTATTATATTTTTGTATTGCATATGTGTTATTATTGTGCTTTTTGACAAAAGAAATCAAACACTGAAGAAAGATGATTTTTCTATTATGGTTGTCTGTATCAACCATTGTGATTGGCTGTTCCAATCTTATTCTGTTTTTGATGTAATTAATGTAATGAGGAATCCACCCAACTCTGAGGACGTTTTATTTGATTCAAGTAGTGACTGAAAATATTCTTAGACTAATGTTAATTGGTTATCAATGAATTGATAAAAGCGTGGATCTGTGAGGAAATATTTTGTTTATGTGTTTGTACCAAAAAGCATTTTGTGTTTCACATAGGTCTGCCATAACTTAGAGCAGGGGTTTAAAGGTTTAAAGGTTAAAGGGTTAAAGGTTCCGCTTTCCTGTTGGGGGACTGTGACTAACTGCCAGAGGACTTTAACAGACTGTCTTTGTCTCTGAATCCATGTGTTTTGTGATTATCGATCAGAAGACGCGCGAAATAGAGGCCCCTCCCGGATTCTCCGGTAGATCGTCTGTGTTTTCTGTGTAATGCTTTAGTGAGTTGGAGGGTTTTCTCATAGCATGTTGTGTAAACGCTTTGAGCTCACTCACGGCCGTTGGCTCTCATTAAACTCAGTGTTTGATATAAAGCGGACTCCAGCTTCCATTCCTTCCATCAACATTGCTGAAAAGAAAATCTCTCTCACAGATTGGCGTCACGAACAGGCACCTTCAGATCTTTGAAACATTGGTGAGTACATTTCTATTTTGAGATTGACTCGCCAGCGTTTGAGATCACCGGTGTATTAAAATTACCTGAGAGAACTGAGCTGCTGCATTTTTTTTGGGTTTCTCTACTCATTACATCTGGAGGCTAATCTATAACCTCAGGAATCGGTGTCAAGGGGATATTGTCCTGGCCGATTTCCCCGTGTTTGTTGCTGGGACAGGTGTCTACGAGCAAACACGGCTTATGTGAAAACTATGAGAATATTTGGGGCTAATGATAACCTAGGAATATCGAATTTCATCGATCTCCTCTGTGTGTGCTTCTTGGAATTAACTCACCAGGCAATTACACACAACAAATATTCAGAGAAACTTTTGAGAGATGCACCAGCAAAGTGGATTTTCTGAATTAGAAGCAATGTCGCAAGATTTGTATTTAAACAAATCGCCGAATTTAGGAGTTTTCAGAGGATAAATAGCATTTCTGCTGAGGTGCCGATTCTCCGCCCCCTGGGGAGAGCTGCACGTAGAAAAAAGGAGCATACAGCATTATCCGCGATTATTGACGCTTTTGAACTAAAGAAAGTGCTCAATGTGTGGTTTGAGAATGTTGTATGAATTGCTGAATTTGGCTGTGTTTGTTGATACACGAGAATTATGAGTATTGTGGGCTCTCATAATTAGTGGCCCCTCTGAAAGTCTCCCTAATTCGGATTAAAATAGGCTGGAAGAGTTTTTGTCAGGCTGAGTTGTTGAGAGTTTTTATGTTTGTTTGTCTAATTGCAGTGTTTGTTTTATTGTACTAACCGTTAAACATGGGTAATACTGTCTCCGCAAACGGGTCCGTTGGTAAGCGGGACAATATTTCACGCACCAAGACACTTACAAAGAATCCTATTACAGACAGCCACTACACGCACATGTTTTCCCCTAATATGCCGTCAGGAATTGTCGGAAGAAGCTTGGATTGGACTAAAGTTATGCCGTTCACATCGTTACTTTGTGAGCACTCGCAACAGAATAGTCAAAAAGGACAGATTCTGTTTGATTGGCCGTTAACGGGCACTTTTGACATGATGGTACTGTGGCAAGCGTTCAAATTAATTGAACAGGAGGCGAATTGCTCCTGGGATGCAACGTACATGAAGGACTGCGTTAAAGCTTGGATGACTATTGCAGAAAAAAGAGGTTATGATGAGCGGAAAAATGAAAAGTCTGTGGTCACCGAGCGAGGCTCCATTGAACTCAAAGCTTTGATTGAACGAGTTTCTAAATGCGCAGCTACTTGTCATTTGCTTAGCCTAGAGGCTGCTTTTGATGTTAAATCAGAAAACATGTCCAGAATTAAACAAAGACACGGAAAAGACGTCACAGCCATTGCGAAATCAGTCATGTACGATTGGCTGAAAAGACAAGGCAAATCTCCCAGTACAGCTCAATTAATTTCCATTTTAACGGACACGGGGCTGCTGGAGGGGAAGCAGGCTGTGTCTCTCTGCACACAAATGATTCCCGCGATAGGACTCTCAAATTCCGGGGCAAGAAACTCCGAGGACGATTTATTAATGTCAGCTGCAGCTATCATGAATAAAAATCGTTTGACATATCAGGAAGGACAGTATAGAGAAAGGGAGCAGCAGGAACACAGTGCAGCGGACAGTGAAGAGGAAACGCCAGAGAGCAGCCCATTACACACGCCGGCCTCTGGCTCCGCAACGAAAATGTTACACGCTCCAAACACGCGTACGGCACCAGTTTTAAGAACTATGTCCCTCATAGAATTATCACAAGACTGCAAACATCTCAGGATAATAATTCTACTGGAGCTATGACAGCACCGAAAATACTGATAGGAGATGTTCCAGTTTATAAGCCTTGGACACCCGCTGAGGTTATAGATGTCACAAATCACGCTCCAAGTCCGACTAAAAGCCCAGATGAGTATCTGTCGTGGTTGACTAATGTCTGCTCAGTTTATAACTGTTTGGTTCATGATGTTAAACAGCTGATAATCCTAACATATAAAGCAGATTGGTCGACGTGTAAAGAGGAATTCAAATTCCCTGCCTGTACGCCTGCGGGTGACTGGCCTGCGACACAGACACGGGATATGTGGATCGAAACGATAGCTGCTATTGCAGTCAAAGCATGCGCCAAAACTCACACAGATTTTTCACTGGTGACGGCTTGCGTACAGAACCCAACAGAAATAGTCCCAGATTTTCTCCAGCGTTTTATGACAGCCTGGGATCATAATGCGGGCATTAAAAGAGAGGGCAATGATTTGTTTGCCATACAGACTTTGTTGCATAATTTAATCCCTGAAACAGCTCAGGTGTATATGATGGCTACCCCGGATTGGCAAATTAAAACATGGAAATCAACCCTCGCAGTAATACGCGCGTTGTACAAAAATCAGATATTTCTGACCCCCAGAATTGCGCAAAAGTTGCCTCCAAATACACAGGCTTATCAGAGTGCGGATAACTCGCAGCAGTTTCAGGGACAACATCGCACACAGCAGTATCAAAATCAGAGACAGCAGCAGAATAGAAATCCCAGAAAGGTGATGCCGTGTCACGTCTGTGGCGCAACAGATCACTGGGCAGGACAATGCGGACGGCGCTGGCTGTTTGTAGATGTATGTGCATTAATGAATAAGGCAACTCAGGCTGTGTCTCAACGCCGTGTATTCACATTAAGCAGGCAATCATACAACTCAGGTATATTCACGTGAGGCAGATATATATATAACACAGGCACAATACGTCCACAGGGTGGAGCTGCAACCTAGCCTAAACCACCCTGTAACACTGGCAACCACAGCAGGACGCACAACCTTTGCCTGCTCTTCCCCAGCCCCCTCGCCAACACCCTGCATTACTGCCCCCCCCTCCCCTGACAAGTCAAGATGTCAGGCAGGCTCAACAGGGGCAACACGGTCAGCAAAGTCAATTTAATAGACGATAGAGGTGCCAAGAAGAAGAAATAGGGTCAAATTCACAGCATTTCCCCATTCAAGCAGCAACAATTCGCCTTTCCAATAGCCCGCGTGAAGATCCGATTATGCCCGTTGATTTCAGTGGTAAAGCGGTAGACATTTTGATTGACAGTGGAGCAACATTATCAGCTGTGCGTACGAAAGAAAAAGTGTGTGAAGCAACCAATAATTTTGTCACAACAATGGGAGTTTCTGGCATCCCTATGTCCGAGCCCGTTTCAGAGAAAACTGATATTTCAATTGAAGGATCACATGTCCAACACTCTTTCATTATTTCAGATGGAAGTCCTATTAATCTAATGGGCAGAGATTTGCTTTGTAAATTACAAGCAACAATACATTGCACTCCAGATGGATTGTTTTTGACTATTCCTGACAGCAAAGTCTATCAAGCTGTCCAATTCATTCAATCATCTCAGGACAACCTTTATTGTTGGTCATTTCCAGATTTCAACATGATTTCTGTTTTTTCAACAACAGGAATTCAGAAAATTGCTAGCATTTCCCCTGCGTGTGCCTCTTTAATGTCCCTTATGAGGCCTGTATTGAATTGTCACTGCACAGCTGCTTTTAACCCATCAGACGACTATAAACTATCAGTAAGAGGTTTTTGCAACAGCTCAGATCAGTTGGAATGTGAAAACTTTATGTTTATTGGACCCCAGGGTTGCGCATTGCCCCTAAGGCTCACAACCAAACAAGAGGCTCTTTATGCTGCAGACACGATTCCTCACCTCGCAATAGGGGTCACTTCAGGGAGTGACCCTGAAGGAGTGGGGGTCATGGCAGCTCACTGCCATGCTCTGCTGAGAGCTACAAAGGCTTCTCACACACACACACACGATCTGATTAACCTAGGGGAGGAGCATTACATGCTGCGTCTCTCTGAGCAACCTTCTCTCCCTCAAAGCACATTCCTTCATCTATAGCCACCCGAATCCACACAATACGGACCACCTTCAGATTTTTCTGAGGTTCCTGCCACATTATGGGCTAAACACAAAAATCATGTGGGGTTTGTTTGCTCAGCCCCTCCACACAGAGTCACACTTAAAGCCAATGCCAGATTGCCAGCTATCAGACAGTACAATTTACCCCATAGAGCCATTTTGGGGATTGAAGGAGTCATCCAGTCTCTGCTCGATCAAGGCGTATTAAGATATACAAGTAGTCCTTGTAACACTCCCATATTGCCAATTCCCAAGCACAATCGCCCTGATGAGTGGCGTTTTGTCCAAGATTTGCAAGCTATTAACGCTATTGTCATTCCGACAGCTCCCATAGTGCCTGACACTAATTCAATTCTTGCATCCTTGCCGTCAGATTCAAAATTTTACACAGTAATTGATTTGTGTTCAGCATTTTTCTCTGTTCCTCTGCATCCAGACAGCCAGTATCTGTTTGCATTTACTTTTAAAGGTAAACAAATCACATACACGCGCCTCCCACAGGGGTACGTCGAGTCGCCTACGGTGTACGCAGCAGCGGTTAAGAGAGATCTGGACACTTTGGTCCTTACAGGAGGTAGTACCTTGCTTCAATACGCCGATGACCTCTTGCTGGCTTCTCCCAACATGGACGCATGTCGCATCGACTCCATTCTGCTCATGAAAAGACTTTCTGAATGCGGACACAGAGCATCCCTGGCTAAGTTGCAGTACTGCCAGACTGAGGTCACATACCTGGGTCACATTCTGAGGGATGGACACCGACTCCTCTCGCCAGCAAGGATTTGCCTTTTGAACAAAGTGGCACCACCCCGCACAAAGAAAGACATGCTGTCTTTTTTGGGCATGGCTAACTATTGCAGACACTGGATATGCGAGTACGCTGCAATGGACTCTGTCTTGCGTGCTGCCACTCTGCAGGCTGCTCCTAACATTGTTCAATGGTCTGAGGACATGCACACAGCCTTTCAGGACTTAAAGAGAGCCCTGACATCAGCTCCTGCCCTGGGTCTCCCTGATTACCATCAGCCGTTTCACCTGCATGTCCATGAGAAGGGGGGCTTTGCAACGGGCATCTTGGTACAGAAGCATGGCTCTAATTTCCGGCCTGTTGCATACTACTCGTCTCGACTCTCCCCTGTGGTGCTCGGTATGCCGTCATGTCTGCGAGCAGTGGCCGCAGTTGCAATTGTTATCAAACAATCCTCTCCCATTGTACTGGCCAGTGACTGTGTAGTACATGCTCCACATGCAGTTTTGCATATTCTGAACACCTCTGCTACTCAGCATATGACAGCAGCAAGGCGCTCTGGTTATGAAGCAATAATTCTTTCAAGCCCACACATCACACTTAAACGCTCTCCCCCTCTAAACCCAGCTACGCTGGTGCCAATTCCAGATTTTGAAATCACACATGACTGTGTCACAACGATTGACATATCTTCTTCCCCCAGAACTGATATGTTGCAAACTCCTATCCCTAATTCAGATATGATTCTATACACAGACGGGTCTGCGAGCAGGCCATCTGACACAGTACACTTAGCAGGCTATGCTGTTGTAAATGACTGGGAAGTTTTAGAAAGCCGGGCCTTGCCAAATGGCACGTCAGCTCAGGCTGCAGAGTTGTATGCTCTGCTGAGGGCGTGTATTTTGGCTAAAGACAGTGTTGCAACCATTTTCACAGACTCCAGGTATGCATTTGGTGTGTGCCATGATTTTGGTGTCTTGTGGAAAATGCGCGGTTTCTTAACATCGGCCGGTAAGCCTATTCAACATCATGCGTTAGTAGCTCAGCTATTAGACGCTATCATGCTCCCTACACAGCTAGCAGTGGTTAAGTGCGCTGCTCACACAAATTCTGATGATCCTATTTCGCGTGGAAATGCGTTAGCCGACACCGCGGCTAAACAAGCAGCAGTTTCCTGCTCTTCTATGGTGCTCCAATGCCCCTTGACACAACCCGCAGAGCCCATTTCTTTGCCTTCCTTTAATGATGTCGCGGACATGCAAGCCCGCGCTGATGTTAGGGAGAAAGATTTATGGCTAAGACGAGGTTGTACACTTGACGCTGAGTCCAGCTTGTGGCTCCACCCAGACGGACGGATGGTCTGTCCACGTTCGTTCCTCCATGTTTTGGCACATGTTGCACATGGCAAATCACATGTAGGAAAAGGAGGGATGAATGGGATTATAAAGTCCCAATGGTTTGCTCCAGGCATCACACTAGCTACACAGACCCTTGTAGACAGATGTATGATATGCCAGCAGACAAGACGAAGAAGTGGTCAAATTCAGCATGAACACTTACCGCCCCCCTCGGGGCCCTTTGTAAATATGCAAATTGACTTTTCACATATGCCACCATGCCAAGGATTCAAATATCTTTTGGTAATAGTGTGCCAGTTCTCCAAATGGGTAGAGGCCTACCCTACCAGAAAAGAAGACGCTAGAACAGTTGTAAAGTGTCTTCTCAAAGATGTTATTCCTAGATTTGGTGTGCCCACAGGAATTAACAGTGACAGAGGTCCAGCATTCATTTCGAAGATAACCCAGAGTCTAGCTACAGTGTTAGGGTTCAAATGGCAATTGCATGTTCCCTATCACCCACAGAGCTCAGGCCAGGTTGAGAGAATGAACTTGACTATAAAGGAGAAACTCACTAAAACAATGTTGACCACAGGACTAAAATGGGTAGACGCGCTGCCGCTAGTTCTGTGCTCCATCAGAAGTTCACCAAATGCAACGACAGGGCTTAGCCCACACGAGGTATTGATGGGAAGGGTAATGTTCGCAGGATCTAGCCCCCCAGTAACACCCCACAAACTCACTCTTTTGTGGACAGAGGATTACATGACTAACTATGTCAAATATCTAACTGACATGTTGAGAAAGTTTCACAGGCAGGTGGCTGACAGGCTTCCCCAGCCGGGAGAGGAGCCCACCCACCCCTTTCAGATTGGTGATAATGTACTAATCAAATCTCTTGAAAAAGATGCTCTGTCTCCCAGGTGGAAAGGTCCTTTCCAGGTGTTAATAGTGACCAGAACAGCGCTGAGAGTACAAGGGAGACCGGAGTGGATTCACGCTACAAGATGTCGTCTCTCCCCTCTACCGGATGCTGGCGTGTGAAGGCAGTCATCATCATCGTCATGCTGGGTCTTCTGTACCTGGCCAAGGTCACCCTGCTAGATGGAGCTGTGGGAATCCCAACGACAGGTGGCGAGGGACCTCGCCCGTCTGAGGAAGAAAATAAGGTGCTCTTATCTACGAGCACAGACGACTTGACCACTCAGGGCCCAGACCCTGAGGGCAAAACGACACCAACGGGCAAATCAGTGCATAGCGACAAGGACAGGTTGTATCCAATCACCACACAGACACTCAGTATGGTGCGAGAGACACAACGAGAAAGAAAAGGAGGAAGAATCAGGAGGATTGTCTCCCTCCCTAATCACAAATCAAAGACTATTTCTTTTAACTGTCCAGCTTCAATATGTGATTCATCTAACTGTATTATTGTATATTATGTGTCCTCAGATTGGTCAACATGGGACTTATATCCAATGGACCAGTACCGTACGGACGGAGTGGCGTCGGGAGGGGTGAGAGTGGCACTCGACACCATTGAAAACATGCCCCCAGAACTGTGGTGTTGCACTAGAGAGCAGTATAAGGCAATGATAAGGGATGAAGTAACATGTAGAGATAGGGAACCAGCTTACCAGGTTTCCGATCCAGGTGCTGCTGTGTGCGACCTGTCTGAACCAGAGGAAAAAACAAATGTTCCATCCACTCCACGTAAACACTCAGGAGGTGAGGTAGATTCTTCAAAAAAGGCCTTAATCACTCCTTTTAAACAAACTAAAACTAATTCTGCAGTAAACTTAATGTTAGACTACGCCCATGAACGTAATATTAGTAACTGTTGGCTGTGCCAAAATATGCCAGAATCCATGCATTCTCCCATGTTTAGCCCAATTCCGTTTGCAAGAGCAGACTATAAATTAATCAGCTGGAACGAAATTTACTCTAGGATTAGCGATGAGGCTGAGGACTGCTATACTCCGTCATACCCAACAGACTCTGATAAACCGTTACAGTACAAGGGTCTAGTCTCTCTCATTGTTGAGACAGTAAATACAAATTATCTGCCTGACGGTTTCAAACGATTGATGTTTTTAAAACTAATATATGTGAAGAAATACATTAACCTAGCTTTTGAATACAGATTCCAGTTAGCTCTGGTACAAACTAATTGTTCGGTTAATTCCACAAGTCCAACATGCACAAAACAACCACACCTGGCATCTTTGCTGGTTGAAGCTTTAGTGACAGTTGTGCCCTGGTTTGGCTCCAGAACAGTGAACTCCGTTGAGGTTAAAATACATGATTGCACGATACCAATACCCTTAGGCAATCCCCCTACACGTGACTGTTCAGTATATGTTCCCCCCAATTTCAGTACACGAATGGAAGAATGTGTCCATCTGTTTCCAGAATGAAGCAGGATCTCACACCTCTCCGGATGTGGGACACAGCGACTGTAATACCATAGTGAGGGTAACATTAGCCAGAATTCCCCTCCCACAGAGAGTTTACTTAGTTTGTGGCGACCGGGCTTATGGCTGCGTACCGTATGACGTTTTTTATGGCACCTGTTATCTAGCCTACCTAATTCCTTTAATCCGTAAAGTAGAGGCAAATGAGATTGCAGCGATACTTCCCTCTCTACACAGGAACAGCAGGTCCATTACAAAAGGACAACAGGTAGCGAGCCTACTTTTGCCCTGGTACGGCATTTATGTTAGTCAGCAGGAAATCATGGCATTGTCCAAAGTAGTGGAGCATCATCTAAATGTATCAAGTATCGCGATGTTAGCGGAACATAAAGAACTGCAGGAAGTTAGGACAGTAGCACTACAGAATCGCATGGCGCTGGACCTCCTCTTAGCTGCCCAGGGGGGCGCATGTAAAGTAATTGGTGCGGAGTGCTGTTCCTTTGTCTCTGACGCCACACCTGAAGTTACGGATATGGTCCAGGACACAGCTAAGGGGATAAAAGAATTGCATGAAACTCATGGGTTTACACTTGGGGATTTAAGCGGAACTCTTGGGTCCTGGGGAGCGGGGTTGGTTAAATTTGTTGTTACTGTTGCAGTGTTTATCTTGGTTGTGCTAATCCTAGTGACCTGTTTGATCACTGTAATTAAATTAGCCATACGCAGGGTTGCCAAAACTGCCCTCCAGGCCCCACAGAGGCTAGTGGGGTACTCTACTGTAGATGACACAATGTTGATGTACGACGCCGAGCTTCCAGACCCATGGGTCTCCGTGGCAGCTCCGGTACCTTGGGTACCTCCTTTCAGCGATTGATAAATTGATTAAAGTTGACACTCAGAATAAAGAATAAATGTTTTGACTTTTCCTTTCTCAGGTTGTTAAGAATAAATGTTTTGACTTTTCCTTTCTCAGGTTGTTTTCAATAAAATGTCTGACTTCTCCTTTTCAGATTTTTGAACAAATGTATTTGAATAAAATGTATGTAGTAAAGTGCCTTACTCTTGAATAAGTGTATTGAAGTAAACGTAAAGTAATGCTAAAAATGGAGGACACTGTACCTTTACAGATTACAGATTGATCGATTCATCACTGTGAATTTATACCTTAACTGTGAATTTTTAACTGAATCCCTATTGATTCTGATTTTATACCTCAATTGGATTTCTTATAATCCTACATTCTAATTGTGTTTTAATTATGAATTGCCTTGAAGTAAATCTTTAAAGATGTAAGCTGAATTTGAATTTGTGTTTGATGAATGAGATTAACTGAGGGATAAATGATAAAAGATCTTGTTTTTGAAACATATATTTTACTATTATATTTTTGTATTGCATATGTGTTATTATTGTGCTTTTTGACAAAAGAAATCAAACACTGAAGAAAGATGATTTTTCTATTATGGTTGTCTGTATCAACCATTGTGATTGGCTGTTCCAATCTTATTCTGTTTTTGATGTAATTAATGTAATGAGGAATCCACCCAACTCTGAGGACGTTTTATTTGATTCAAGTAGTGACTGAAAATATTCTTAGACTAATGTTAATTGGTTATCAATGAATTGATAAAAGCGTGGATCTGTGAGGAAATATTTTGTTTATGTGTTTGTACCAAAAAGCATTTTGTGTTTCACATAGGTCTGCCATAACTTAGAGCAGGGGTTTAAAGGTTTAAAGGTTAAAGGGTTAAAGGTTCCGCTTTCCTGTTGGGGGACTGTGACTAACTGCCAGAGGACTTTAACAGACTGTCTTTGTCTCTGAATCCATGTGTTTTTGTGATTATCGATCAGAAGACGCGCGAAATAGAGGCCCCTCCCGGATTCTCCGGTAGATCGTCTGTGTTTTCTGTGTAATGCTTTAGTGAGTTGGAGGGTTTTCTCATAGCATGTTGTGTAAACGCTTTGAGCTCACTCACGGCCGTTGGCTCTCATTAAACTCAGTGTTTGATATAAAGCGGACTCCAGCTTCCATTCCTTCCATCAACATTGCTGAAAAGAAAATCTCTCTCACACTCCTGACATTACACATATGATACGATATGGTTGTGTATGGTAATGTATTTGATTGTATTGCATTGTATATTACCATTAAAGTGGATTATTGTTAAACGGTTACTTGTATGCTCTGGGTTTCCTTCCTGTAAGATAACGGCTTGTGTAGGGACGCGAGGAGATTTAAGAAAGCGGACGAGTTGTCCACCAAATCTCCTAACATTACCCTTCTGTGTATTTAGTCTTTTCTTCCCCTTTGCTCCTTGTCTGATTGTCGTCTTTTCCTTACCATATTACCTGCGTGCTCCCGTCTGTAAGTTTGTCCTGTTGCATGTGCTCCCCAGTTTGTTAGAGTGTATTTGTTTCTTGTTGTCATCGGCTTTTTTAATAATGCTCGCCTTTTATTCCTTGACCTTTTTTGTATTTTTTTTAAATGCACTTGGGACCTAATTTTCCCCTAAGCTGACAAGCAATGTACTTTCCCAAAAGTCTTACAACCTTTTTTAAGTTTTTAAGATACATTTTCACATCAATGTATCATAGCTTGCGACGACACAATGTTATGCCACATTGGGGTTCTCTGGATGTGATTTAACTGTTATGTCTTAGTTTTTGATTAAACTCTGGAACTCAAAATCTTACTTTGCAGATTCTGATTAATTATGTGAAATATAAACAACCCTTAAATCAGACTTTAGTTACACCTGAGTAAAATTCAGGTAAGGTGATTGTCAAGTGCCAACAATCAGGAGAGATATTTGATAGTTGGTACTTGAGAAGACTAAACATGTATCTGCAATTGACATGAATGGAAACAAGTAATAAAGTATATTCATTACTCGTTATTCTCTACTAATAGTTAATTAAAGACTCTATATTATGGCTATTTTGCACATCCCTTTCAAGATTTTCAAAGGTTTATTGACATATCATACACAACTACGGTGTAGTTATGCAATGAATGAAAAACTTGGGTCACAGGTTCCTCAACAGTGCATTACAAGACATCTATCAATATGTGTGTACCTCCTTTTTTCTTATTTAAAAGAAGACCTTAATCTGTTATTTAATGTTTAAATAAAGGTTAATTCGTTTTTCTGTTTTGCACCTCCTCCTATTAATATCTTTGTACATCCTGCACTAAACTGTTTTATTGTAGAGATCACTTATAGTATCTTCTTGATTTTTATATTCTATATTTCTATATTTATACTTCCCCCCTATGAAAGTATGTACTCTTAATATTTTTGTAATCAAATATAACACATAAAAACAATAATTCAATAACGTGCTTTAACCACTAGGAGGTGCACACAAGGTACACACAGCCATAATAACTTTGTATTATTAGTGTGTATGTACAACATCTGAAGATGTATAGTTTTATGCATGCTTTCACATAATTTTACAGCATATTGCTATACTATTTCAGACTCAGTATTTACATTCTTACATTCAAAGAAAATCAGTAATATCTTTAAAAACTACAGTCCTTTTATATCAGCTGTGCACCGTTATGGTGTAAATATAACCTATCTATGAATTAGATCAAATGTAAAAGTCAGCCGAATTAGTGTTGATACTGCAAGGAGACGTATTGTGTGAAGAGAAATTGAAGATGTTGTTTAATTGTTGATATATTTATGATCCACGTCAAGTATTCAGTTTCGGTGGCATTTCTTCCAGTTTTTCCAAAGGTCTTCTCATCAGGGCTCTCTAAATAAAGAACTACGGCAGATCTGTAATATGTAATGCAGCCGAACCGTGTATTACAATGCCGTTATGTGATGACTTTCAAAGAGAAAAGCAAGAGCACTCGGAATTAAGTATTATTTTATACTTTTAAAATGTTTTCCGGATTTCATATAATATAAACACCAAATACCAGCATGCATTGCGGCTAACACATCCAATCAGCGAGCTTAAAACCATAGCTGAGGATCTTGGGTAATCGCTCGAAATGCCTACGTTTGTTTCCGGTTATATTTATTTTGAAATTCAGTTCCTGACGGACGCCAAAAAAGCCCGAGATTATGGAATTAAACCAATAAATAAAAGCAAGGATAACAGTGTGTTATTTTGAAAAGAATAACAAATTAGAAGGAAAAACAGATTTAAAAAATACAGATTTCAGTATCCTGAGGCTCTGAGCCCCATTTATTTTCCTCACAGACGGCAACAAAAGTCCGAAATTATACGATTTAAAATAAAAGCAATAACTGTGGCTTGATATTGAGTAAGAACATGTTTTTATGAACCACACAGCTTCCGGTCTTCCACGACCCGACCGGAGAAAAAGACATGCTGCAGCCTGCAGGCACGAAACACATTACCAGTAGAAATACATTGCTTTTAAAATCGTGCTGTGCAACACGAAAAAAAGGGGCAAATCGTGTTGGTGAACACGAATCAATAGATTAAAAATCGTGTTGGTGAACACGAAATGCCGTGAGACTGGGTTGTATTATCATGTCCCACATGGTGTTTATCAAAAACAATAAAGTGACACATGCCGCAAGCAGGCCACCACCTGACAATACAGGAAGCAGGTCAAATATTTATTTTGCAGAGAAACTAGGGTGCAGTGTGGTGGTAAATGCTATTGGTCTGTCATCACTTCTTAAACATGGCATGTTCTACAAGGTAGATCGAAACACCACAGAAGCTTCTTTGGCAATGAGTAATAGTGTGTCACCTTGCATGAGCTACCTTCTTTTAAGGACACTGGGTTTTTTTGTGACCACTTCCTGTCACATGTTCACCTTTAGGCAATTCTCTCAGTTGTGCTCAGCCATAACAAAGACACTGGCTCTTTACTGGCATCCTCAGGTTTCGTTTTACACTGCCTTACAATGGACCAGACTCTTATCTGACTGATATCTAATTGTGTCTTTTTTAATGGTTCAATTATATTTTACTATATATAATTGAGCTTTATAAAAAATTACATTTGAATGTCATACAAAGCAGCATGAATAGCAGTGTGCAGATGTCATTAGTTTGATGGTGTTTTGTCATCTACAAACGTTTGTATGGATTTTGAGCTCATGGAACCCCAAGATGAAAAGTCATAAGATCACCCATAACAGTATGAATCATGTTCTGAGAATGCATTTTAAAAGTTTCATGGCAATTCATCCAAAGGTTGTTGAGATTTTCTCTATCTGAAATTACCTAAAATGAAAAAAAATCTGAAGTCTGAACAATGATTTGAGATCCTGCATTGAAAAAAAAAAACATGAACATTTAACAAACATTTTCCTAATAAGTAATTCTGCACAGTAAAATATGTATGCAGTCTTCAGAATAAGTCAATGTTGTGCTGTGGGGCAGTAAAATCATTTAAATTAATCTCACAGGGAGTCCGTCCGTCACATCGAAGACCAGACCTTTCTTGTATATCAGCATGGCGATCTCATTGTCCAGCTGTTCCACATCTGTCATTTCTCCTTCTCTGGAGCTCCTCAGTGCCTTCTCTGTAGAGCCAGGACTCATCACTGGACCCTCCTAACATCCTTGAATCCCATCTCTCGTTGTCCTCGTCCTCATCAGTGTCTTCCTCCCACTCTCCAGTGAGAACAGCGCTCTCCTCTGCGTCCTCAGGGACAGACTTTACCTCTGGATGAAGCTGGAGCAGCGTCAGCTCATCCACCTCCTCCTTTCTCTCCAGAAAATCCTGTTCACATTAGCAGAGGAATGCTGAATGTAAAAATGTAAATCCTATAATTATCTGATGAAGAGTGTAAAAGTAATTTTTTTGTTGGCTGCCTTGTTTGATTGCCATAAATAGTAAACAAACAGGACCTACACAAGCTCTGTGGTTCACACAGAACAATGGGAGTGAGTTTTTCCGATCACAATAGCAGTTAACTTAACACACTAAGTTACTGTAACCTGTCTTTACTATGACGGAGAAAATGGTCATGGTTCTGCTTTCCGGTCAACATCACAGTTGGTGTTTTTTTCACATTGTCTTTCTACAGTTTCATGAGGGACTTTCCTTTGTTTTATCGAAACGTACAATGCATTCAGCAACACCAGCTGCCTCCCCATGCCTGTCATTTACGCTTCTAAATACTAAGGTCTTCTCACCACAGTAGACGATAAAGTTGTACTCTGTTCTATTTAATATCAGTGTAATTCATTAGCATAATGTTAAAACTCCTTGCCCCAAGGCACTTGTAAACCTAAAAAAACTAAATGACCACAGATTAATTTGTCAAGCTTTCAGAAGGAGACAAAAGTCAACATCTGCTTAACAGCTGTAAATCTGTTAAAGAACTGTCTCTTACCTGACTCTCTGGTTGATAAGGGATGAGATCTGGAATAACAGGTGTCGGCACAGCAGGGAAGATGTTGTCTTTGATTCTAAGTGTTGGAAAAAAGTTTAGAAAAAGATAAAACTTCGGATTTGAAGATTGCAAAAGTTCAAACAAACCAAATTCCTAAAGGCTGCTAATGGCGTTTAAAAAAATGAGAGCGGGTAATAAACAAAAGCAGCACAGTTTGGCAAACTGTAGAATAATACAGGAGGGTTAACCTACCTCTTCAAGATGCAGGTGCACATTGTTGTGAGTATAACAAACAGCAACAGCAGGCAGAGCCTCCACAACACTAATTTAAGAGAAGAAAAAGAAAATTGTGTTTGCTCCCACATGTGTAAAAACGGCTACAGTGACCTGTAACTAAAAATACAGAAATACAAGGCAGTTTTAATACCATTCACAGGCTTCTCTGGCAGCGTGTTGATAGTGACTGTGGCTGCAGGTCCTTCTCCTACTCGGGTCACTCCAACCAGGCTGACGTTGTATTTCGTTCCTTGCGTCAAGTTTCCGAGCCGGTATTTCATCACTGAGGCTGATATGTTATGGCACTCTGAAAAACGTTCAGAAAGGGACACACTGCTGACACTTAAACAAACTTGGCTGTGATATTATAATGTTCATTTTCTCACATTCTGTAAGCGTAAGTACGTTTGTGGTTCAATCAGAAGTATTACAATTGGTGAAGTATATTTAAAATACATAATCAAATGAATCTAAAGAAATATCTACTGATGTTTCAAACCTTTGCGCTCATCCTGTGAACTAACTTTCACACTGCACAGGCTGTAGTGTGTGAGGAAACCTCGCTGGTCTGCAGAGGGAATGGCTTTCCAAGACAAGTTAGAAGTGTGTGTTTCACTGAAAGCAATGAAGTCCTGAGGTTCTCTGAGGGGAGCTGCAGAGAAAAATAAATGTTGGGTCAAAATGTTGGGTCAGTTGGGTTAGGTTTTTCTGACACAAAATGTTGGGTCAGAAAAACCTATTTAATAAACTTAGCACTGCTTTATTAAACTTCGATCTGCACTGGACCAGTGTCAGCATCATCCTGAGAATATTAAAATCTCATTTAAAGACACTTACCGCCCTCTTTTTGATAAAAGAGGCACATTTTAAGTGTCCATGGTTTCCCATCAATGCATTTGTGTTCAAAGTACAGGTAGCGAACGTAGTCCTTAATGTCTGTATCAGAAACAGACCTTGGCCATAAATCTTCATCTTGAAGCTCGAACCACTCGGGGCAAGTTTTCTTCTTTCGTTTTATATTCAGTAAGGTGTTGTCACAAACTACAGTGGGGAAAAGAAAAAAAAGCTTTAAAGACTAACTGAAAGATATACATGATAAACTCACACACACACACACACACACACACACACACACACACACACACACACACACACACACACACACACACACACACACACACACACACACACACACACACACACACACACACACACACACACACACACACACACACACACACACACACACACACACACACACACACACACACACACACACACACACACACACACACTTCGGCCTACTTTTTAACTCTGCAGCTGGTACGGCTGGTATTTGTAGGATTGCTGGTGGAGAACTTCCTGCTGCGTTTCTGCCGTTAACAAAGATTTTGATGGCAGAGTACAAGACGAAAATAATATATGTAGTCTCAGTCGTGTTGATGGGATAATCTCTTCTTTTCTTACAATTACAGCCATTGGAAGACTGTGTGTCATTCAGACTGTATGTCACAGCATGAGGCATCTTCTAAAGAGCAGAAGAGACAAACAGCAAACTGAACCACTGGACAAGGTCACCATGATAAACTGTGAATGGTACAAAGCAGCACCAGGTAAAAGAGAGAAATATAAGATGAAAAAGGGTAACAAACCCTGTTTAGAAACAGTCAAGAGAGTTTCATGTGCCAGGTTTCAACTCATTCAAACTAGTGAGGTTGAGCATTTTCTTTAAACTTTTAAAATAGTCGCAAAATGTTTATCTCTGGCAACATTTGTTTTATAAAATGGCAAGACAACCTGAAGCTTAAATTCTACTCTAATAGTTAACGCGGACCTTAATGGTATATATAATTAATTTTACACAATAACCTCAAGGGCAATTTAGTTATTTGCAGTCAAATTAAAATATTTTGATGGTATTTTTTCTTTGCGGTAGAAAGAGTTTAACTGCGTACATTGTGAATATAACGAATTTACTGTATTACATACATAATGTCAGGAATATACACAGCATTTTTTTATTTTATTAAATGCATCCCTATATTTGTATGTAGCCAGTGGTGCCGCAAGAGGCTCTGGGGGCCCCAGGCAGAAGAGACATGCCACCCAACACATCAAGCACAACTGTAGTAAATATTTATTTTTCTAATCTCGACCCAGCATGAATATATTGGTGTTGTTTCCGGACACTGGTTTACCTTCCACGTTAGCGCCACCTTTCGAGTACCATTTGAAAGGGTTATATTCATGGTTACTTCAGGTTTTTGTTCCAGCTCTGCAATAAAAATACAAGATAGGGTTAATAAGGCTAGTATCTTAAGGCTGCATCTGCTCACATGTTTCCATCTACAAAGGTACAAATAAGGAACATGTATGCATTTTGAAAAACAAATCTAGGGCGGGCAGCCTAATGTTCTTAGGGAGGTGTTTTATAGGTGTTGAAATACTCTTAACAACCTGACTGCTATTAATAGATCAAATGCTCTGACGAAGAACAAAAAGGTCTGATATCTGTGGCTGTCACAGGACTTCAACCAACCTTCCTGTCTGCGCATGTCATTGTGCGTCACCATAATCTTCCACACACTGCTAGCTTGATAGCTGTGAGTACTAACAATGGCCATTTTCATTTTTCATAAAGATAATTCTGGGATATTGGCTTTGAAAGGGAGTCCTGAAAGGAGCGCTGTCAGTGTTACAAATTGTTGTTCTTCGAGCAACTGTCATTGGAAAATAGTTAGCAAAACTGTTCTGGGTTTTAGGTTAAATGATAAAAATCAGAATAACTCTTAATGGCTTCTTAAGGTTACCTAGCCACACTTTGTAACCCTGGATAATGTAAGGGGTGGTAGAGAGGACTGATATGTCTAGGATAAATAATTGAGTTTGAGTTATCCAGTGACAGATATCAGTACATTTTCTCTGGTCTCAGTGAGTCTTTGTGATTTGTGAAGCCACACACTTTATCAATCAGAAGTCTTTAGCAAAATACTTGAAATCAGGGAGTTTACCTGCAGGAACAATCACAACAGGAGACCAGTCGCTCCACAGTGGGTTTAGGGCCTTAGTGGACCGATGTCTGATTTTAACCTGGTAAACTGTATCCTTTAACAGATTCTCAACAAGCACATGGTCTGTTGGATTAAAACAAAAACAGAGATATTTAATGAGTTTGAAATGTACACATTTTCTATTCTCAATTCATATTTAAACATGTTCTTCTCTTAATTCATTACTTTTACTTTTAATATATTATTTGTTTCCTATCATCAACAAACCACATGAAAGGCCCAAAGCTAACAAAGAATTACACTAAACACTAAAAACCAAAACCTGTTTCCATACTCTGATATATCTGTTCCTCTTCAACATACATGTAGCTCTCCATTGTTGCACTGTGAAATCCTCCTACTTTATAATGAACCAGGCAACTGCATTTTAGTTTGAGTGAATATCACATTCACTGCTGTGCTGCTGTAAACACACACTTGTTCATATTAGGACACAGAATATAATCCTCAGGAAATGCACAATTTCTTCTCAGTGACATCAATGTTTGACTGAGCCTGTTTAACATCACAAATAAGACATTGTTGGTTTTGATATCTTTGAGGAATTTATTGTGGGAAATAAATATGAACTTAAAAACACTTGAATTATAAAGATTGAAGAGACAACTCACACATTGAAGTGTCACTGGTGGTATTTGTTGTTATCTGTAATAGCAATACGGTTAATAAGTTAAATGAATTGATTAGCAACAACTTCAGTTGTATTAAACTTTGGAAATAAAATCGTCCTTACGTGTTTCCATGAATCTGTGCGGTTTCCATCTCTGCGTAACCGGATTTCTGCTGCAGCTGGATGCTTCTCTGATGCCGTCCAGCTCAAGCTGAGGTTATTTTTTAACCAGGACATGGAAATATGTTTTGGTGCTTCATACTTTACTGTTGAGGAAAAGCAAAAATAAATGTTTTGTGATGTTTGTTTTTTACAATTATTCATATAAAGTTTCTACCTTATCAATAGCAATAGCGGCAATAACAGTGTTTGAAACTCTCATGTTGTTGGGTGAAATAAGAGGATCTTCCAGTACCTGTGTGTGAGAGCACAACAGAGGTGTTGGTGGACGCGCAGCTGGAGTTTCCTATGTGAGCTTCAACCCAAATGTTGACAGAACGATTTTTAAGTCGTTTAAATGGTTTCTCGTTGATCTCAAACCAGGTCCTTGCAATGTTCCTGACTCTTACTTCACTGTGGGTAAACATATAGACCTAGTTAATTGAAAACGACATAAATACATCCCACATGTCCTCAGACTCAGAGTTAGAAGTATACATTTAATGAAGCCCTTGACATCAAACTATTTTTTACTTTTCTCTAAACGCGGAGTTTATTTTATTTCTTGAGCATTCACTCCAGAAACTTTACTTGGAAACTGTGATTTTCCTCCAAAGCTTCCACCATCATCCCAGCTGATGTCCGAAACAGTGGTCAGTACTGACTGCGAGGAGGGGGGAGACAAAAGTTCTGCACTCCAGTTTTACAATAATACAGCTAGACTTGTTTTATCTAAAGGTAACAACATCCACCTTCCAGTCCCTCAAAGACTCATCAACTCACATGTGATACATATTATTTGTTTGAACTGTATTTTCTATACCTTTAAACAGAAGCATACCTGTTACCCTCTGTTCCAATATTTACACTAAGCTAAGCGTCTCCCAACTGTTGCCTCTTTTTTTCAGTAGAGCGATGTCAAAGCTTGACCAAAGGTGAGACAAATGTCATAAGTTTGCAGAAGTCTGCTGCCTTTGAGGGGTTTATTTTCGAGACAATATGGAGAGGATGGATTGGTGTTTTTTAACTATCTTTTATTTGCCAGATCAATACGTATTCACACAATAATAACAAAAGGTCACCTTGGACAATTTTTGGTTGCGATGCTGTCACCATTTTAAAATATTGCAGCTCAAACACAGAACAATACTCACTCAATGTAAAGATCAAATTTCACATTGCTCTCAGTGGTGTTGTTCATGCTCCATTCACACCTGTAATCAGGAGCTTCGGCGGTTCTTCTGAAGCACTCAGGACTGGAAGGAGCGTCACATGATGACCCTCAGGAGAGACACATTTCAAATGATCTCATTTATTCATTTTAACATTTATTTGACTGAGCCTAGAAACCAACAAACACAGCAACAAACACATAAGAAGGTGGCGCTGCAGTTTTTATTCCATTAACCTTTTGATATTCCAATTGTAAAGTTACCTCTTGATAGCATTCTTTTAATTTCATCATGGTATTTCAATTCGACTGTGAATAAAAAAAAAAATATATAATAGACTTTACAGATAAGGTTAGAGGTTCGGACCAAACACTGAACCCTTTTTATTCTGAGCAGTCAAACTGAGTCAACCTCAACACTAAGAAATCCTTTTGACTTAGTTACTTCATATATAAAAATAAATACCCAACCAATATGGGAATGATCAGTTTAGACAAGGAGATGCAATCTTTAAGCGGAAACCACATGGTATTGATAAGCTAACCAATATTTTGTGGCTGACATTCCACTCATACTGATAAAGAAAATTCACTTTTGTATGTGTGCTTTTTATTCTGCTGTGTTTTAAGATGATCAGATAGAGGTTAACAGTAAATGATGTCCTTAGGTATGAGCAGATCATTTATTTACCTTTGCTGACCGTTGTAAAGAGCATCAACAGGATAATGTATTCGTGTAGTAAACTCCAGCTTTTCAAAGATTCCATATGGTATAGTCTAAAAAAAAGTCGTAAAGGCTCATTCTTCAGCATGTGAGAGCCCATGTATTCAACCACGTAACTCACTTGTCTTTCTCAGAAATGTCAGACAAAGTTTCATGTTCCCCAGACTATATGAGCTGCAGCAAAAATCACGTGTCAGGGGCGGGGGAGGTTTGTGTTTGGCACACTGGCAGAAAAAAGTGAAAGTCTTTGAAGTTGTTGTTTTTTTTCTTTTAAAGTTACTTTGCCTACAATTGTTGCAGGTTCCATATCACTGTACATCTGTCTGTGTTTCTATGTCTGTCACTAACTGATCTTTGGTCACATGAAGATGGATATTTTTTGTGAGGTAAATATCAAGTTATAGGGTTTCACCTTCCCAAATTCAAAAGCACTCGGAGTTGGATGGAGGTTAATGAAAGGGGTTTCCCATTTTTTGATTTTCTTAATCTGTTGACAAAATTGAGATGCCAACATTGTATAACTATTTGAAACGTTCTACCCAGTGTTGGTCCTGCCAATGATCATTCTCCCCATTATCCCTCTTCCTAAATCCTCATTTATTCCCCCATTTCCCATTCATACAAAGTTCCAGTTTCCAGAGAGGGGCCAAAGGACGTGGACGAACACAAGCTCAAAGTTTCAGCTAATTAAATTGGGATTTGAACATGTGTATTGTTGGGTGAAACTATTGTATCTTTCGAGCTTGATTTTGTCCTGTAAATGATCGGTTTACCCGTAGAACAAAATGTTTTGTTAACTTTTATCATAGACCCCTGAGGATCCTTTGCCCTTCTCCAGAGCTCCTCTTGTACAGAAGTCAACTTTTCAAGATAAAAGCGCAAGTCATTTTGTATGAAACTGAAACGTTGTGTAAATAGGAAACGGGGAAAGGAATGAGGAAGTAAGAAGAGGGAAAATACGGGAGAAAGATTGACGGTTGGACCAACGCAAGCTAGAAAGATAGTTTGAAAATAGTTGTACAATGATGGCATCCCAATTTAGTAACAAACTACAGCATCATTTAAATATATATATTTTCAAAAACATGAAGATAACAATTTTTATGAAGGGATCACTGTCCTTCAAAACACACAGAGAATCAACATTCCACTCTGCATTCTTAAAATTGTATTTATTGCTTTCAGAAAGCCAAATATTATGCTTTTTATGGTCATCAAACTCCATGAAAGAAACATAATCAACTGTCATTTTGTCCTACTATCACATACTTTCTAGTTAGCTAAAGCCTGATATGTCACAGAGCTTCATTGTTGTCAAGAGTATTTTAAATTAATCCCACACATACACCACCCTGCTGCTGTAAATAATCACAAGACAAGAGCATCGAATGTGAATTACTCCTACACTCACTATGGACCCATACAATGTATCTTGTGCAAAAAATACAGTTAACTGCTCTTTATATGCAATTACTTAGCTTTTTCAAGAATTTAAACTATAACTAATTGTTGTAAAATATGTATGTGTAAATATCAAATTTTGAGCAATAATACGTTACATTTACCATACATAAGAAATGTTCAATGCACAGAGGAAAGGATTATTTCGCTTTATACGGTTCTCTTTGCAATCTGGCAACTGGTAGCTACATTTGTATAGAGGTTGATGCCCTAAACATGTCAGTAACACATCAAAATGAAATGAAAAGAGAAAATCCAGGCAGATGCACATGTTCCCCTTCTGCTACAAACTCCTTGGACTAACTACCTTCTTCCATCCTGATGGTCTGCATGCAGGTCACTTAGTGGCGGACATAGAAACGCAGACACATTACAGTAGGTGTCTGAACTCTGTTGCTGTAGTTTCCAGAGTCTCCTTCCGTTTGTCTTTGATGTAGATTCTGCAACAATTGTTGGCAAATTATTTTAAAAGAAGGTAAAGAAATTACAAAATTGGTTTGAAATGTCATCACTTTCAGGATAACTGTTGTGTGTGTCTGCAAATGCGTCAAACCCAAACCTCCCCCCGCCCCTGACACTTGTGGTTTTTGCTGCTGCTCATATAACATGAGGGACGTGAAACTTTGTCTGACATTTCTGAGAAAGACAAGTGAGTTACATTAAGACAGGTTGAATACATGGGCTCCCACACGCAGGAGAATGAGCCTACGAGACTTTTGACACAACATCATGGAAACTATGAAACACTGGAGTTTACTACATGAATGCATTGTTGTGTGCTTGCTCTTCACAACGGTCGGCAAAGGTAGAAACATGCTATTTATCTTTTCTTATCTTAATTTAGTTAAGTGACTTAATGATAGCATTTACTGTTAACCTTTTATCTGATCATATACAAAGAAGATAGTGCAATGTTTTAGTCACACATATGAAAGTGAAAATCCTTAAGCAATAAATGTAAACTGTCACCCACAAAATGTTGGTTAGCTTATCAGCATCTGGTGGTTTCCACCAACAGATTGCATCTGCAGGGTGCTGCTCTGTGCATCCGTATTGAAGTGCTATCATAATAGTTTTGTCTAACATGGTTCTACACATATTGTTGGGTTAGTTCTATTATAGGATGTACAAGCTAAAATATAATTCCTCAGTTTTTAACTTGACTTCTCAGTTTGACAGATCAACCCTAAGGGAGGAAGAGGTTCAGAGTTTAGACAAATTGCCAAACCTCTAACCTTGTCTGCATAGTGAAATAAAAAGAGCCTCACAGTATACCTGAAATAACAGGAGACAATGCATTTGGAGTATCAATATATTAGGTTAAATAAAATAAGAAAACAGCCTCTGTTTTATTTCTAGACTCAGTCAAATAAATGTTTAAATGGATAAATGAGATCATTTGAAATGTGTCTCTCCTGAGGGTCAGCATGTGAGGCTCCTTCCAGTCCCGAGTGCTTCAGAAGAACCGCTGAAGCTCCCGAATACAGGTGTGAATGGAGCATGAATAAAACCACTGAGAGCGATGTGACATTTGATCTTTACATGAACAATGTGTGAGTATTGTTCTTTGTTTGAGCTGCAACATTTTAAAGTTGACATCTACTTAACCAACAACGTTGTTCAAGCTTTCTTGAATAGATGAGAAGATTGATATAACTGCGATGTCTTTACATTGAACACCGAGCCAGGAAATGGTTATTTAGCGTTATTTAAGGGTAAACAATTAACCTGGCTTGTTTTAAAAAAATATTAAGAGTAACACATTGGATGTCAAGTGGTCCTTCAGTCTAATGGTATATGGACATGTAAAAGGTTTTTCTTCTATTTTCAATCCATTCAATAAAGCATCAGAAACAAAGATGCGCCCAAGGAGACATGGATAATAATTACCAAGGATGAGCTTGGAATCGTAGAGGAAGAATATTACATTTGGGTTGAAGCTCGAATAGGAAACTCCAGCTGTGCGTCCACCAAGACGTCTGTTGTGCTCTCACACACAGGTACTGGAAGATCCTCTTATTTCACCCAACAACATGAGAGTTTAAAACACTGTTGTTGCCGCTATTGCTATTGATAAGGTAGAAACGTTTATATGAATAATTGTAAATAAACAAACATCATAAAACGTTTATTTTTGCTTTTCCTCAACAGTTAAGTATGAAGCACCAAAACATATTTCCATGTCCTGGTTAAAAAACAACCTCAGCTTGAGCTGGACGGCATCAGAGAAGCATCCAGCTGCAGCAGAAATCCGGTTACGCAGAGATGCACACCGCACAGATTCATGGAAACACGTAAGGAAGATTTTGATACCATGTTGAATTCAACTGAAATTGTTGCTAATTAATAACTTTTTAACCTTATTGCTATTACAGATAACAAAACATACCACCAGTGACACTTCAATGCGTGAGTTGTCTCTTAAATCTTTAAACAGGCTCAGTCAAACATTGATGTCACTGAGAAGAAATTGTGCATTTCCTGAGGATTATATTCTGTGTCCTAATATGAACAAGTGTGTGTTTACAGCAGCACAGCAGTGAATGTGATATTCACTCAAACTAAAATGCAGTTGCCTGGTTCATTATAAAGTAGGAGGATTTCACAGTGCAACAATGGAGAGCTACATGTATGTTGAAGAGGAACAGATATATCAGAGTATGGAAAAAGGTTTTGGTTTCTACTGTTTGGTTTTATTCATTGTTAACTTTGGTCCTTTCATGTGGTTTGTTGATGATAGGAAACAAATAATATATTAAAACGTAAAAGTAATGAATTAAGAGTAGAACATGTTTAAATATGAATTGAGAATAGAAAATGTGTACATTTCAAACTCATTAAATATCTCTGTTTTTGTTTTAATCCAACAGACCATGTGCTTGTTGAGAATCTGTTAAAGGATACAGTTTACCAGGTTAAAATCAGACATCGGTCCACTAAGGCCCTAAACCCACTGTGGAGCGACTGGTCTCCTGTTGTGATTGTTCCTGCAGGTAAACTCCCTGATTTCAAGTATTTTGCTAAAGACTTCTGATTGATAAAGTGTGTGGCTTCACAAATCACAAAGACTCACTGAGACCAGAGAAAATGTACTGATATCTGTCACTGGATAACTCAAACTCAATTATTTATCCTAGACATATCAGTCCTCTCTACCACCCCTTACATTATCCAGGGTTACAAAGTGTGGCTAGGTAACCTTAAGCCATTAAGAGTTAGTCTGATTTTTATCATTTAACCTAAAACCCAGAACGGTTTTGCTTACTAATTTTCCAATGACAGTTGCTCGAAGAACAACAATTTGTAACACTGACAGCGCTCCTTTCAGGACTCCCTTTCAAAGCCAATATCCCAGAATTATCTTTATGAAAAATGTAAATGGCCATTGTTAGTACTCACAGCTATCAAGCTAGCAGTGTGTGGAAGATTATGGTGACGCACAATGACACGCGCAGACAGGAAGGTTGGTTGAAGTCCTGCGACAGCCACAGATATCAGACCTTTTTGTTCTTCGTCAGAGCATTTGATCTATTAATAGCAGTCAGGTTGTTAAGAGTATTTCAACACCTATAAAAAGACCTCCCTAAGAACATTAGGCTGCCCGCCCTAGATTTGTTTTTCAAAATGCATACATGTTCCTTATTTGTACCTTTTAGATGGAAATATGTGAGCAGATGCAGCCTTAAGATACTAGCCTTATTAACCCTATCTTGTATTTTTATTGCAGAGCTGGAACAAAAACCTGAAGTAACCATGAATATAACCCTTTCAAATGGGACACGAAAGGTGGCGCTAACGTGGAAGGTAAACCAGTGTCCGGAAACAACACCAATATATTCATGCTGGGTCGAGATTAGAAAAATAAATATTTACTACAGTTGTGCTTGATGTGTTGGGTGGCATGTCTCTTCTGCCTGGGGCCCCCAGAGCCTCTTGCGGCGCCACTGGCTACATACAAATATATGGATGCATTGTTATGAACCGAGATACAGGACGCAGGACCCAAAAGCAGGATTCGGAGACAGATGGCCAAAAATAGAATGTTCTTTAATCACAAATTAAATCGTACTTTCACAAAAAATAGAAAGTAGATAAAAAGCCAAAACAAAGTTGTACAGCAACACAAAAACTTCACTTGACAAAAGGTCTAAATCCCAAGGTAGGTATCAGGAGTCAAAAGGCCTGGGTGCTCACGACATGAAACATAACGAACTGACAAAGGAACAGAGAAACACCAGGGCTATATATAGGTGAGGGGGATGGGCACAGGTGAAAACAATCAGGGCAGGGCCAAGCAATCTCACTGGCGGGAAACACACAAAGACAGGAACTGTGGGATCTGAAATGACAGGAAAGATTACTTTCAAAATAAAAACATAACTAAACCTAACATATCTGTCGAGTCACAACATTACCCCCCCCCTCTAGGGACGTCTCCTGACGGCCCAGGCAGATTAGGATGTTGCCTGTCGAAATCCCTGATCAACTCCTGATCCACAACGTAGCGAGACGGGATCCACATCCTATTCTCTGCTCCATAGCCTTTCCAGTCAACGAGGAACTGCCTGCCACGTCCCCTTCTCCGGACTGCCAGCAGTTTCTTTATTGTATAAACAAGGCCACCATCAACCATTCTGGGGGGTGGCGGAGGTTTAGTTGCGGGCACCAAACTGCTTTCCTTGACAGGCTTGATCTTCCCAATGTGGAATGTAGGGTGGACCCGCAGGGATCTGGGGAGTCGCAGGCGCACAGACACAGGGTTCAAGATCTTCGTTATTGGAAAGGGACCAACAAACCTGGGGGCTAATTTTCTTGAAGCGACATGGAGGGGTAGATCTTTCGTGGACAACCACACCTTCTGCCCAGGCTGGTACACTGGAGCTGGCCGGCGGTGTCGGTCAGCCCCCCTTTTCATTGAAGAAGAACTCCTTAGAAGGGTTCGACGGGCAGCCGCCCAGATGCGATGGCAACGTCTGACCAGGGCATGTGCAGACGGGACCAAGACCTCCTTTTCAGTCTCAGCAAACACGGGTGGTTGGTAGCCAAAGACGCACTGGAAGGGAGTCATACCAGTGGCAGAGGTAGGAAGAGAATTGTGGGCGTATTCCACCCAGGTTAGATGCTTGCTCCATGATGAGGGATTCTGAGCCACCAAGCACCTCAGACATGTCTCCAACACTTGATTTAATCTCTCCGCTTGTCCGTTGGACTGGGGGTGATACCCAGAGGAGAGGCTAGCGGTGGCTCCAATGGGACTGCAGAACTCCTTCCAGAACTTGGAAACAAACTGTGGGCCCCGGTCTGACACAATATCCCTGGGAAATCCATGTATCCGGAACACATTGACCATCATAATTTCCGCCGTTTCCTTGGCCGAGGGTAGCTTGGTCAATGGAATAAAATGAGTCATTTTCGAAAAACGATCTACCACTGTTAGCACAGTGGTATTACCTTGAGACACCGGGAGTCCAGTAACAAAGTCCATGGATATGTCAGACCAGGGCCGTTGGGGAATGGGCAACGGCTGCAGCAACCCAGCCCGAGGCATGGAAGAGGTTTTGCTGCAAGCACAAACAGGACAGGCATTCACATATTCACCAACATCTTTAGCCATGGACGGCCACCAGAAACGCTGCTTAAGTGCGAACATGGTTCCTCTAATCCCAGGATGACAAGTGAGCAAGGACGTGTGAGCCCAGTGAATGATCTTGGAGCGTAAGGGCACTGTAACAAACAGCCTATTAGGCGGACACTCACTAGGTGCTGGACTCTCAACATTTGCTTGCTGCACCTCTTTTTCTATCTGCCAAGTTACCGCTCCTACCACACGGTTCAGTGGTAGGATGGGTTCTGGTTCCTTGGCAGCAGGCTCAGGGTCAAACAGACGGGACAAGGCATCTGGCTTGGTGTTCTGGGAGCCAGGTCTAAATGACAAGGTAAAATCAAAACGACTGAAAAAAAGTGTCCATCTAGCCTGGCGTGAATTCAGTCTCTTAGCCTTTTTCATGTATTCGAGGTTCTTATGGTCTGTCCATACCAGGAACGGCTGAGCGGCCCCCTCTAGCCAATGTCTCCACTCCTCCAAGGCTTGTTTCACTGCCAGTAGTTCACGATTTCCCACGTCGTAGTTCCTTTCCGCTGAGGACAACTTACGGGAGAGAAAAGCACAGGGATGGAGCTTATTATCCTTTGCAGCCCGCTGAGAGAGAACTGCCCCCACACCGAGGTTAGAGGCATCCACCTCTACCACGAACTGTCAAAGTGGATCTGGGATGGTGAGGATGGGAGCAGAGGTGAACATCTCCTTTAGAGCTTGAAAAGCATTAGCAGCTTTGGAGTTCCATTCAAACGGGACATGAGGAGAGTTAAGTACATGTAGCGGGGAAGCAATAGAACTGACATTTCTGATGAAACGTCTATACAAATTTGCAAACCCCAGAAACTGCTGTAGTTTTTTCCTGTTGACAGGAACTGGCCACTCGGCCACGGCACTGACCTTGGCAGGGTCCATCTTTAGTTGACCGGGGGCAATGATGAAACCCAGGAACGATGTGGTTTGGACATGGAACTCGCACTTCTCTGCTTTAACATAAAGTTGGTTCTGTAGCAGGCGGTCGAGGACTTGACGGACATGCTGCTGGTGGGTTATGTTGTCAGGAGAAAAAAATCAAAATGTCATCAAGATATACAAACACAAACTTATTCAGGAAGTCCCCCAACACCTCATTTATGAGGGCCTGAAATACTGCCGGTGCGTTTGTCAAGCCAAAAGGCATCACTAGGTACTCATAGTGTCCACTAGGTGTGTTAAATCCAGTCTTCCATTCGTCCCCCTCCCTGATTCTCACCAAATGATAAGCATTCCTTAAATCCAGTTTGGTGAAAATGTTGGCGTCTTGCAAAAGTTCAAAGGCGGAGGAGATGAGTGGGAGAGGGTACCTGTTTTTGATGGTGATTGCGTTCAGAGGGCTGTAGTCTATACAGGGCCGGAGTGATCCATCTTTTTTGTCTACGAAAAAGAAGCCCGCTCCCGCCGGTGACGAGGACGGGCGAATGAGTCCGGCCTGCAAGGAGGTCTCAATATAATTGTTCATGGCCTCCCTTTCGGGTCCGGAAAGAGAGTAGAGGCGACCCTTTGGAATTGGGGAGCCAGGTACCAAGTTTATTGCACAGTCATTAGGCCTATGTGGTGGCAGGGCAGTGGCTCGGGCTTTACTAAAAACCTCCTTTAGGTCCCAATAGCAACTGGGCACCTTGGACTTGTCAGGGAAAACTTGCTCCTGTACTTGGATAGCCTCAGTCATTTCTGTACATGCAATCCTTCTTGCATGGGGAGTGTTGTCATCAGTCTTATTGTCTCTCAAACAGAAATGCTTGCAGTCCTCTCCCCATCCCTTAACTCTCCCAGATCTCCAGTCTATGTGTGGGTTGTGCTTGACTAACCATGGGTAACCAAGAATAAGTGGATGCTGAGCAGAGTCAAATAAATGGAAAGTCATGTGTTCAGTATGTGTTGCATTTACGGTTACTTCAATGGGCATAGTACAGTGGGTAACGGTAAACAATAACCGACCACCCAGAGCAGAGGCCTTTAACGGTTGCGTCAAAGGAATTACCCCACAGTTCCACTTCTTGGCCAACCCCCAATCCATTAAACTTTCATCCGCACCAGAGTCTATGAGAACCCCCTGAGTTAAAACATGTCTGTCTATTTTTACTTGTACCTGTGTCAAGGTACGAGGAGGGAATCCAGATGACAGTCGGCTCACCAGGGTCCTCCTCGTCCCTGATGAGCCCGATCTTTTGCTGTACATGAAGCCAGGAGGTGCCCCTGCTCCCCACAGTAAAAACACCTGCCCTCCTGAATGCGCCGAAGACGTTCTTCCGGAGTCAACTTAGCCCGACCCAACTGCATGGGCTCCTCTGAAACACCAGGGAGCACTCTTCTCTCAGGAGGAGTATCGGTAGGAGGTCTCCAGGCGGGACGATGGCTTGGTGTGTCCCCTTGGTGTCGAGGCAGACGTGCCACACTCTTGAACCTTTCTATTTGTCTTTCGGCCAGTCTATTGTCTATTCGAACTGCCAGTGCAATGACAGAATCCAAGTCTTCTGGGAGGTCCAAAGGTATTAACTGGTCTTTAATGGAATCCGAAAGACCAGACAAAAAGGCGTCGAGCAGTGCTGCAGAATTCCAGCCACTATCTGGATCCTGAACTCAATGGCATAGTCCGATACTCTGCGCTGACTCTGCTTAATCTGCATCAGTACTCTGGCTGCCTCCCTTCCAGGAGCCGTGCGATTAAACACCTTGTTGAGAGTGTCTGTAAATACATCCAGCGAATTACAGGTAGATGAATCTCTCGCCCATTCGGACGTAGCCCAGGCCGCTGCTCTCCCCGTTAAGTGGCTCACCATGAAGGCCACTTTGGAGTGATCAGTGGGGAATGCAGCAGGGTTATATTTATAATGGAGATCACAATGAACAATGAAAGGGCGGCAGTCACCGGAATCTCCGGAGAATCGCTCTGGAGATGCCAGACGAGGCGGTGGAGCATGGAGTGGCCAGTGTTGGGAAAGTTCACATTCTACCTGAACTAGTTCAGTTCACAGTTCAAACATTTTAAAATGAACTAGTTCAGTTCATAGTTCAAAATTTTGAACTAAAGTTCATGGTTTCAAAAATGAACTAATTTATAGTTCATAGTTATCTTTTCAATACGTTGCTGCGAGCTATTATTTGTCTCCTGTACGATGTTAAAGGGCCATTTCAATTTTTACAATATCCTCAGAGGGCCGTACAAGTTATTGACCTCTGCTTAAAAAAAACTAAAATCACAGGCCATTCATTTCATTCTGTGCAAAGAAAAAGCAACCTCTTAATCCAGATATCTCACCATGACTCGCGTATGCATGCACGTGCAGGGTGTGGCGTGACCACCAAAACAGAAACAGAAAGATATGGACACAAGATGTGTGCAAATGTATTTAGTTTCCTATCCATGTGAACATGATTTAAGTGGGGGGGGGACCTAACCCGGGGGGTCCGGGGGGCATGCTCCCCTGGGAAGATTTTTTGCACTTTGAGAGCAACATTAGGAGATCTATGGACACATCTCTCAACACCCAAACACAACTGTAAGCAGATTTTCTTTTAATTTATGGATATTTGACAAATCACTCCCCTTTCAAACTATATTCTTGTTTATTAATAACTGTCATATAGTATTTTATACCTGTTTACTTTATTCTCTTATTTTTTTTATAACTATAATGATCATATAAAGATGTGCCTTTACCTCACTGGTTGTAGACAAAGCTTCTTATATTCGTTAGCATAGCTAGCTAACCAGATGCTAATGATAACAACACAGTTATTGACTGTCTGCTCAGTATGACAGATGAGCAGATCGCCACTGGGCTTTCAACTAAAGACACAGACACGCAGAAACTGCGGCATGTGTATGGACTTATCGGTACTGCAATTTCTGAAGTGCTGGAGTGGCGTTCTGGTGCTCTCCGTCAGAACTGCACCCCTGTCAGTCGAGACATATACCACGTGATGACACGTTAGGCTCGTGTTGTGTTCAAGACCCTGACCTTGGCCAGGAAAAACAGGCACTCGCTTGTTAAATTTTTTTGCGGTCTAGATTTCTTTCATTTTTTTATTTTTTGCGTGTGTTTATAAATTACCTCGAGGGCCGTACCAAATTGTCTCGCGGGCCGTATACGGCCCGGAGGCCGGAGGTTCCCCACCCCTGCCGGAGAGTCTCACTCTGAGCGAGTGCTGCTGCAGCTGCTCTCGGCTTGTCCATACTAATTCATTCATTCAATGCTCGCCGGTTCCGCGGTTCCACATTGTTTGTTGTGAGGAGTCTGATATATTTAGTATATTTATATTTTAGTGCAACAGCCAGGGGTGACAGGCGCGTACGCGTCACAGGCAGCTTGCTGTTGCCAGATTGGGTGGTTTTCCGCATTATTTTGAAGCCTGTTTACGGTGTGTTTTAACTGGGTTTTCGGCTGAAAGGCATATGAAATCTGGCACACTTTTGAACGCCGTTATAATACAGTGCTGAGAATGAACGCACTTTTGAACGCTGTTATACAGCGCTGAGAATGAACGCGTTCTCAATTACGTTCATCTAGCGGAAATACAGTACGTTCAGTTCACGTTCGCCCAAAATATGAACGCGTTCATGAACGATCGTTCATTGAACGCGTTCAGGTACATCACTGGGAGTGGCACATGGTCAGCTGGAACAATAGGTGTGTGAGCAACAGCAGGGTGCTGAGGGGATGAACCAGCTTCCAGGTGAGCGAGGACACGGTGCAGCTGTTCAGCAAGGTGATTCACCTGAGTATTGACTGAGGCTTGAAAGTTTTCCTGACGGCCGGTCAGTTCCCTCACCCCCAGGTTGATTGCGCCCAGCTGCTCCTCATGCTGGTGTAGTCTTGTTCCTTGAGCTCGCAGAGCTATCTTCACTGTCTCTGAATCCGCTGGGTCCATATTTTGGTCAGTTCGTACTGTTATGAACCGAGATACAGGACGCAGGACCCAAAAGCAGGATTCGGAGACAGATGTCCAAAAATAGAATGTTCTTTAATCACAAATTAAATCGTACTTTCACAAAAAATAGAAAGTAGATAAAAAGCCAAAACAAAGTTGTACAGCAACACAAAAACTCACTTGACAAAAGGTCTAAATCCCAAGGTAGGTATCAGGAGTCAAAAGGCCTGGGTGCTCACGACATGAAACATAACGAACTGACAAAGGAACAGAGAAACACCAGGGCTATATATAGGTGAGGGGGATGGGCACAGGTGAAAACAATCAGGGCAGGGCCAAGCAATCTCACTGGCGGGAAACACACAAAGACAGGAACTGTGGGATCTGAAATGACAGGAAAGATTACTTTCAAAATAAAAACATAACTAAACCTAACATATCTGTCGAGTCACAACATGCATTTAATAAAATAAAAAAATGCTGTGTATATTCCTGACATTATGTATGTAATACAGTAAATTCCTTATATTCACAATGTACGCAGTTAAACTCTTTCTACCGCAGAGAAAAAACTTCAGGTTGTCTTGTCATTTCATAAAACAAATGTTGCCAAATAGAGATAAACATTTCGTGACTATTTTAAAAGTTTAAAGAAAATGTTCAACCTCACTAGTTTGAATGAGTTGAAACCTGGCACATGAAACTCTCTTGACTGTTTCTAAACAGGGTTTGTTACCCTTTTTCATCTTATATTTCTCTCTTTCACCTGGTGCTGCTTTGTACCACTCACAGTTTATCATGGTGACCTTGTCCAGTGGTTCAGTTTGCTGTTTGTCTCTTCTGCTCTTTAGAAGATGCCTCATGCTGCGACGTACAGTCTGAATGACACACAGTCTTCCAATGGCTGTAATTGTACGAAGAACAGATATCGCAACAACACGACTGAGACTACATATACTGCTTTTGTCTCGTACTCTGCCGTCAAGATCTCTGTTATCGGAAGAAACGCAGCAGGAAGTTCTCCACCAGCAATCCTACAAGTACCAGCCGTACAAGCTGCAGGGTTAAAAAGTAGGCCGAAGTGTGTGTGTGTGTGTGTGTGTGTGTGTGTGTGTGTGTGTGTGTGTGTGTGTGTGTGCGTGTGTGCGTGCGTGCGTGCGTGCGTGCGTGCGTGCCTGCCTGCCTGCCTGCCTGAGTGTCACATATGTGAAGTATGTTTATCCTTCAGTCGACCAACAGCTAATATTTATTTTCTTCACGGCAGTTTGTGACAACACATCAGATTTGCGTGAAAGATTAAAGAAGAAAACCTACGTTGAGTTGTACGAGCTTCAAGATGGAGATTCAAGGCCTGAAAATGTGATGCACTTAACAGCAAAGAGTACGAAGAAAGAAAGAATGGGTTAGTTCTGTGGAAAGACTACAGAAAGAAAAACAAGACTAAATCGTTTTCATACAACAAATGTTCTTATTTTGTATATTTGATGTTGTGACTCACTATAAGAACTATTTTCTGTGCCAGGAAACTATAAATCTGTTTGTGTTACAGACATGAAGGACTACGTTCGCTACCTTTACTTTAAACACAAATGTGTTGGCCGGAAACTACAAACAGTAACAATGTGCATCTATTATCAAAAAGAGGATGGTAAGTTTGTTTAAATTAGATTTAAATACAATAATATAGTACGTCCAAGATTTCACACAAATCACAAAAAGAGGTCCCCCTTGATGTCCCTAAATAAATAAATAAAACATAATAAAGTGTCTTATAAGATAAGGTTTCCTCATAATTAAAAAGACGAGACGCAACACCATATTGGCTACCATTCATGTACAGTCCAACGCTGATTTACACTTTAAGAGTTGTTTAATGCCACAGGTATTTCCCATTAATGATAATCCTTACTCCTCATCTCATGTGTGCAACATCAGATACATTATTGTATGTGCATGTTATCATGACTGAGAAAACAGTTATTTACCTGTCTAATGTTGCCAGCATGCAGTGTATTTATGAGATATGATGCTGACACTGATCCAGGTTAGGCTGGTGATCAAGTTTCAGTAAACACAGCTAAGTTTATTAATTTAGGAACTTTGACCGAACATTTTCTTTTTCTCTGCAGCTCCCCAGAGAGAACCTCAGAACTTCACTGCTTTCAGTGAAACACACACTTCTACTAACTTGTCTTGGAAAGCCATTCCCTCTGCAGACCAGCGAGGTTTCCTCACACACTACAGCCTGTGCAGCGTGAAAGACAGTTCACAAGATGAGCGCAAAGGTTGGAAACATAATTTTACTCATCTGTAGATTTTCAAGTAAACAATTAGATTTACTTGATTATGTATTTGTATATTGACCTACTTTTGATTGAACAACAAACTCACTTTCACAGCCAAGTGTGTTTAAGTGTAAGCACTGCAGTGTGTCCCTTTCTGAAAGTTTTCCCTCATTTCATCAGAGTGCCATAAAATATCAGCCTCAGTGATGAAATATAGGCTGGGAAACTTGACGCAAGGAACGAAATACCACGTCAGCCTGGTTGGAGTGACCCGAGTAGGAGAAGGACCTGAAGCCACACTCACTATCAACACGCCACCAGAGAAGCCTGTGAATGGTATAAATAAACTATAAACTGCCTTGTATTTCTGAATTTGTAGTTACATACAAGTCACTTTAGCCGTTTTTACACATGTGGGAGCAAACACAATTTTCATTTTTTCTCCAAAATTAGTGTTGTGGAGTCTCTGCCTGCTGATTCTGTTTTTTTTACTCACAACATTGTGCACCTGCATCTTGAAGAGGTAGGTGAAGCCTCGTGTAAATATTCTACAGTTTGAGATGAAATATTAATAAACCTAATAAATTATACAGACAGACTTAAAGCTGATTCAAACTCAGACTAACACACTGTTGTTCTGGCTTTGAAGCTAGGTAGTTCTTAATTGTTTGTGTGACCATATAGCAAATTGATGGTTTAAGTTGGTGAAGGCAATCTGTACTGGTTTTATCATATGTCCACTCAGTTTTTCAGAATGTGTCCTTTTTTGTTTTGTTTTTAACCCTCTTCTCACACTTAGAATCAAAGAAAACATCTTCCCTGCTGTTCCGACACCTGTTATTCCAGATTGCATACCTTTTCAACCAGAGAGTCAGGTAAGAGACAGTTCTTTACGGGTTTGCAGCTGTTTCTTCTAAAACCAGTTGAATCTTTAGTTAGCTAAAAGATGGGCCATTTCTTACTATTCTGTTGTAAAATGCTGTCTTGTTTGTTTGAGTTAATTGTGCAAATATCTCACACTAAATATGGTATACATTTTAATGTGTTCACTTTTTGTGAGTGGAATAACTTGAATTCATTGTAAATGTATTAAACTTAAACCGATGTTTTGATTTTATACTTGCATATTATTTATGCTATTAATAAGGCAGCAATCTAAGAATCTGCCTTTTACACTCTGTTCATACAGTATGACAATACTAGAGTTTAAAATCCTAAATTCCTCTGCTAATTTGAACAGGATTTTCTGGAGAGAAAGGAGGAGGTGGATGAGATGACACTGCTCCAGCTACACCCAGAAGGAAAGTCTGTCCCTGAGGACGCAGAAGAGAGCGCTGTCCTCGCTGGAGAGTGGGAGGAAGACACTGATGAGGATGAGGACAACAAGAGATGGGATTCAAGGATGTCAGGAGAATCCAGTGATGAGGGTCTGAGTCCCGGCTCTACAGGGGAGGCACTGAGGAGCTCCAGAGAAGGAGACATTACAGATGTGGAACAGCTGGACAATGAGATCGCCATGCTGATATACAAGAAAGGTCTGGTCTTCCATGTGAAGAGGGACTCCCTGTGAGATTAATTGAACTGTTCTTACAGCACAACATTGCACAAATGGGCTTTATCAAGGGTTGACATACTGTATTGTTTGACTTTCTCTGGAGACCTGACGAATAGCCTACTTTTATCTGAAGAATTATTATGCAGGAAATATTTTTTTTCAATGAACATTTTTCAGCGTGCCTGTATATGAAAAGTTGAGCATTTATCAGTCACAGGTTTTGTCAATACACATTGTCAATGCATCTTGTCCAATGGTAGAGAGCAAATCCTGTTTTCAGACTTTTAGGATTTTGATTTTGTTTGCATATTCCCAATAAAACAAGTATTATTGCCAAAAAAACGATTTACCATGCTGGGAGACGTGAAGATGTCATGATTTCGTCCCTTCAAACGTGACAGTTACACGGTATTGTTAACCCATGTTAACCAGTGTAAAAATAACCGGAAATTCCATTATGGGCGTCATAGCCATAGACTATAAAAGTCTTACCCAAGGCTGAATCATAAACTAAAATGTATATGTATGCATAAAGGGTTACGTCCTTAGCTGGCCAATAAGTAACAAGCTAAGCTACCAAGCACACAAACACCTGCGAATGGGGTTAACATGTATAATATTATCATTTTAGACTTCTTGGAAGTTCTGTTAGTACATTCACGAGCACGACATTTTAATTGTCTGGTATTTGTAACAATATTCCCTAAAAGGCACAATCACCACGAACACGGCTAAAGCTAAAGGGTTAAGTACAGTACTATGACCAGTGATGTACCTGAACGCGTTCAATGAACGATCGTTCATGAACGCGTTCATATTTTGGGCGAACGTGAACTGAACGTACTGTATTTCCGCTAGATGAACGTAATTGAGAACGCGTTCATTCTCAGTGCTGTATAACGGCGTTCAAAAGTGCGTTCATTCTCAGCACTGTATTATAACGGCGTTCAAAAGTGTGCCAGATTTCATATGCCTTTCAGCCGAAAACCCAGTTAAAACACACCGTAAACAGGCTTCAAAATAATGCGGAAAACCACCCAATCTGGCAACAGCAAGCTGCCTGTGACGCGTACGCGCCTGTCACCCCTGGCTGTCGAGACAATTTGGTACGGCTATCGAGGTAATTTATAAACACACGCAAAAAATAAAAAATGAAAGAAATCTAGACCGCAAAAAAATTAAACAAGCGAGTGCCTGTTTTTCCTGGCCAAGGTTAGGGTCCTTGAACACAACACGAGCCTAACGTGTCATCACGTGGTATATGTCTCGACTGACAGCAGGGGTGCAGTTCTGACGGAGAGCACCAGAACGCCACTCCAGCACTTCAGAAATTGCAGTACCGATAAGTCCATACACATGCCGCAGTTTCTGCGTGTCTGTGTCTTTAGTTGAAAGCCCAGTGGCGATCTGCTCATCTGTCATACAGTCAATAACTGTGTTGTTATCATTAGCATCTGGTTAGCTAGCTATGCTAACGAATATAAGAAGCTTTGTCTACAACCAGTGAGGTAAAGGCACATCTTTATATGATCATTATAGTTATCAAAAAAATAAGAGAATAAAGTAAACAGGTATAAAATACTATATGACAGTTATTAATAAAGAAGAATACAGTTTGAAAGGGGAGTGATTTATCAAATATCCATAAATTAAAAGAAAATCTGTTTACAGTTGTGTTTGGGTGTTGAGAGATGTGTCCATAGATCTTCTAATGTTGCTCTCAAAGTGCACCAGATTGATGCTTTTAACTTCAACATTTAAAAAAAAATCTTCCCAGGGGAGCATGCCCTCCGGACCCCCCTAGAGGAGGTTAGGTCCCCCCCCACTTAAATCATGTTCACATGGATAGGAAACTAAATACATTTGCACACATCTTGTGTATCTTTCTGTTTTGGTGGTCACGCCACACCCTGCACGTGCATGCATCATCATGGTGAGATATCTGGATTAAGAGGTTGCTTTTTCTTTGCACAGAATGAAATGAATGGGCTGTGATTTTAGTTTTTTTAAGCAGAGGTCAATAACTTGTACGGCCCTCTGAGGATATTGTAAACATTTAAATGGCCCATTAACATCGTACAGGAGACAAATAATAGCTCGCAGCAACTTATTGAAAAAATAACTATGAACTATAAATTAGTTCATTTTTGAAACCATGAACTTTAGTTCAACATTTTGAATTATGAACTATGAACTGAACTAGTTCATTTTAAAATGTGTGAACTGTGAACTGAACTAGTTCATGTAGAAAGTGAACTTTCCCAACACTGACTATGACTAACTAACGTTGTAGCCTCTATGGTTGTAGCCTAGCAGAGTGGACAAGTTGCTGTTAGCTGACAGTGAGGCATGTACGTGTCCATCAACGTGACCACGCCCTAATTTATGCAAAAACTTTAAGACCTAATATAAATAAAAGGGCCGTGTTAGAAAACAATTCACTCACAGATTCATAATCATGAAGGTGGAATCTAACTATATCGATAATAATATGTATTGCATCCATGGGTAGAAACATGTTTTTTTCTGCAGTAAAGTTGGGCATTTTAACATGGGGGTCTATGGAAATTGCTCCTTTCTGCAGCCAGTCCCTCGCGGCCCATGTATGAACTGCAGTGTGTGGCACTTCCGTATTGGCTTCCCGGCTGTTCCCCAGAGTTTGCCGCTTGGTGGAACCCGTAATACTGTAAAAAGTACAACCAATCAGTTTAGCCCTAAACGGATTGGATTGCCGCCCTGTCTGTCAGCCTTCCATCTTGTGCACGCACAAATGTATCTCGTGCCCTCATTGGGCGTGCCGTCATTGGGCGTGCATTGCGCGTTCATGTGTGTTGGAGGAGGTGCTCTGTAAGGAAGTCTGAAGGAAGGGGCGGATTCTTTTCGGCTGTGTACTTTCAAATTTTAGTGGACTCGAGCCGGTTTCTGAAACTTACCTACCCCACCTTTAATGTATTAAATCGATGTTAATCCATGCGTGTGGATCAAGCCCCCAGGAAGTGCGCCGGACTCAGATGAAAATATTCGTGCTGGCCAAACGGCGGTACTACACTTCCGTTTGGTTGCCAGGCCCGGAAACACTTTTTCCCATTGACTTACATGGGGAAAGAGTGGTCTGTGTCACGGTCCAAACTGTGTTCCTGTTTGTTCCCCTGTGTGTGGAGAGGGTGTGGTTTCCCTTGCAGGCAGCAGCCTGATTGCTCTCACCTGGCCGGCCGACTCAGCTGTCCCTCATCATCTAATCAGGACACAGCTTATCTACTCCAGTCTCCCAGCAACTCACCGCCAGATTGTTTTCTACATCAGTGGTAGTACATCCTAGCCTGGGCATCAGCTGTATGGGAGAGTCAGTCCAACCTTTGTTATTCTTATCCAGAGTTTACAGAAGAAATTAAGAAAGTTTTCCACCACCCCGTCAGCGGTAGGGACGCTACTAAACGTCTCCTCTCACTGCGACAGGGCTCCCGTAGTGTAGCCGAATACTCAGTGGAATTTAGGACCTTAGCTGCAGAGGCAGGGTGGAATGACATAGCCCTTCAAGGGGTTTTTCAAACCGGGCTAACTGATTCTGTTAAAGATGAGTTAGCAGTGAGGGACGAATCAGCTAACTTGGATGAGTTGGTCTCCCTAGCCATAAGACTGGATAACCGCCTTAGGGAGCGCCGTAGGGAAAGAGCCAGCCGATCTCCTGGGTCACTCCCCTCTCGCCCTGTCTCGTCTCCTCTCGCAAGATTCAGGTCGGAGACTTTCCCAAGTCCTGTTGCTCCATCTGAAGTATTTTCTCCTCTCCTGTCTTCAGAGGAACCGATGCAGCTAGGCAGAGCCCGACTCACTCCCCAAGAACGTCTCCGGAGAATAAGAGAAGGACTTTGTGTCTACTGTGCTCACTCCGGTCATCTCGTGGACACATGCCCCCAGCGCCCAAAAGAGGGTGCTCGCCAGTAAAGGTGGGGATACTGGTGAGCAAAGCTGTTTCTTCCTCAACCCCCCAGACCCGCAAGCCACTCGAAGCCACACTGCTGTTAAATCAACAGTCTCTCTCTCTGCCTGCCCTAGTGGACTCTGGGGCTGATGAGTTTTTTGGATGCCCAACTGGTTGCCTCAGCCGGCATCTCCGAACCCCTACATCTCGTCCTGTCTGGTAATCACCATGAAATAATTCAGTTCCACGTCATGTCCTCCCCTCACACACCCCTAGTTCTGGGCCAGCCATGGTTAAAACTGCACAACCCCCACATGGACTGGTCGGAGAATCAAGTAAGGAGTTGGAGTTCCTTTTGTCACTCTTCATGCCTGCGGTCTGCAATTCCCCCAGCAGAGGTCAGTATTACCCCAGTGCAGCAGGAGCCACTCAACTTGTCCGCTGTCCCTTCGGTTTATCATAGCCTGAGAGAGGTTTTCAGCAAACAGCGAGCTCTTTCTCTGCCCCCTCATCGCCCTTACGACTGCACAATAGATCTTCTTCCTGGGGCATCTCTCCCATCCAGTCGCCTGTTTAACTTGTCCCGAACTGAGCGTGAGGCCATGGAGACATACATCAAAGACTCACTGGCTGCTGGCATCATAAGACCCTCTTCTTCCCCCGTCGGAGCAGGCTTCTTCTTTGTATCCAAGAAGGACCGCTTCCTACGCCGCTGCATTGACTACCGAGGCCTTAACAACATCACCATCAAGAACAAGTATCCGCTGCCCCTCATCAATTCAACCTTCAAACCCCTACAGAAGGCCACCATTTTCTCGAAACTCGACCTCAGGAATGCTTACCACCTGGTCCGCATACGTCAAGGAGACGAGTGGAAGACGGCGTTCAACACCCCACTAGGCCATTTCGAGTATCTAGTGATGCCCTTTGGACTCACCAATGCCCCAGCTGTCTTCCAGGCTCTTGTGAACGATGCCCTCCGTGACTTCCTGAACCGTTCAGTATTTGTGTATCTTGATGATATCCTGATATTCTCACAGACCATGGAGGAACACACCCAACATGTGCAGCAGGTTCTACAAAGGCTCCTCGAGAACAAGCTGTTTGTCAAAGTAGAGAAATGCAAATTTCACGTGGATTCAGTGGATTTCCTAGGCTACATCATTGAGCAAGGTCAGCTGAGAACAGACCCAGAGAAGGTTAAAGCAGTGGCCCAATGGCCCAAACCTTCCACCAGGAAGCAGCTCCAATGTTTTTTGGGCTTTGCAAATTTCTATTGCCGGTTCATCAGAGACTACAGTCGTGTTGCCGGTCCTCTCAACCAACTCACCTCCCCAGCAATCCCCTTCTCGTGGACTACTCAGGCTGAGGCTGCCTTCTCTGAGCTGAAGAGACGTTTCACCTCGGCCCCTATTCTTACGAACCCTGACCCATCTCTTCAGTTTATTGATGAGGTTGATGCATCCAACACCGGTGTGGGGGCTGTTCTATCACAACGCTCAGTCTCCGACCAAAAGCTTCACCCTTGTGTTTTTTTTTCCCGACGACTGACAACCCCTGAGCGCAACTATGATGTTGGCAACAGGGAGCTGCTTGCTGTAAAGCTTGCGCTGGAAGAATGGAGGCACTGGCTGGAAGGCTCTGAACATCCATTCATTGTGTGGACAGACCACAGGAACCTGGTCTACATACAAACTGCCAAACGACTAAACTCCCGTCAGGCACGCTGGGCATTGTTTTTTGGGAGGTTCAACTTCACCCTTACCTACCGACCTGGTTCTAAAAACCTTAAACCTGACGCATTGTCCCGGCAGTTTGCAGTGGATCAGGATCCCATAGCTCCTGACACCATAATCCCCGCTACCAGAGTGGTGGGCGCTGTAACATGGGAGATTGAGAACTCAGTGAGGAAGGCACAGAGAGACCATCCAGATCTAGGAGATGGTCCAGATAACCGTTTGTTTGTACCTGACTCTGTCCGCTCACAGGTTCTCCTATGGAACCATGCTTCCCGCTTTGCCTGCCACCCGGGTGTGAGTCGGACCCTATCCCTCCTGAGATGACACTTCTGGTGGCCTTCTATGGAAGCGGACTCTCGAGCCTTTGTGCTGGCCTGCACTGTTTGCGCCCGTAGCAAGTCTTCACACCAGGCTCCTATCGGTCTACTCCAGCCTCTCCCAGTCCCTAGTCGTCCCTGGAGTCACATTGGCCTAGATTTTGTTACCGGCCTCCCGGTTTCACAGGGTAACTCGACCATTCTCACTATTGTTGATCGCTTTTCCAAAGCGGTTCATTTTGTGCCTCTTCCTAAACTCCCCACAGCCTCTGGAACTGCTGACCTCTTAGTCAATCATGTGGTCCGGCTTCATGGCATTCCAACAGACATTGTTTCCGACCGAGGGCCACAGTTCATATCTCAGGTATGGAAAGCATTCTGTCGAGCACTTGGAGCATCTGTCAGTCTCTCCTCAGGCTATCATCCTCAGACTAACGGGCAGGCCGAAAGAGCCAATCAGGACCTTGGAGCTGCACTTCGCTGTGTCACCTTCCGGAATCCCACCTCCTGGAGCTTACATCTGCCCTGGATTGAATACGCTCATAACTCACTGTCTAGTGCTGCCACCGGTATGTCCCCATTTGAATGTTCTCTTGGATATCAACCCCCTTTGTTCCCAGCCCAAGAGGACGAGATCGCAGTTCCGTCTGTCCAAGCCCATCTCCGTCGTTGTCGGAGGATTTGGAAGGATGCCCGCTCTGCCCTTCTCCGCTCCGATGAACGCAATCGACATATTGCAAACCGCCACCGGACCGCAGCTCCCCAGTTCCAACCAGGTCAGAAAGTTTGGCTTTCTTCAAAAAATATTTCTGTACAAGCTGAGTCTAAGAAGTTGAAACCACGCTTCATTGGCCCCTACGTGATCGAGCGCATAATCAATCCATCTGCTGTTAGACTCAAGCTGCCTCCCTCCATGAGAATTCACCCAACCTTTCATGTGTCCCAGTTGAAACCAGTGTTGTCCAGCCCTTTGGGCCATCCAGCCATCTCCCCTCCACCCACCCTTGTTATTGATGACCACCCGGCCTACACGGTCCGACGGCTGTTGGACATTCGTCGCCGGGGCCGTGGGTACCAGTATCTGGTCGATTGGGAGGGTTATGGTCCTGAGGAGAGGAGCTGGGTGTCCCGCAAGCTCATTCTAGGTCCTTCTCTCATTCGGGACTTTCACAGAGACCACCCAGATAAGCCTGGAGGCTCCCGTTGAGGGGGGGGTATTGTCACGGTCCAAACTGTGTTCCTGTTTGTTCCCCTGTGTGTGGAGAGGGTGTGGTTTCCCTTGCAGGCAGCAGCCTGATTGCTCTCACCTGGCCGGCCGACTCAGCTGTCCCTCATCATCTAATCAGGACACAGCTTATCTACTCCAGTCTCCCAGCAACTCACCGCCAGATTGTTTTCTACATCAGTGGTAGTACATCCTCCTGGCTGCCCATTCAGTTATCCTGTCTGCGTGTAATTCCGTACCTTTTGTAACTAGTTTCTCTTGTGTTTCCAGTGCAATCCCTCGGCCATCGTCCACCAGAGCTTCCAGCCAACCTGCCTGCTTCTTCCTGCATCATACCTGCCTGCCTTGTAATCAGTCCAGCCTCTCACTGCCTACCTCCACTCCGGACCTCCATATTACCAAACCTGCCTGAGTCTCCGAAGCAATAAACTATTTAAACATCTTCAGTCCTTGCCTGCGCCTGGGTCCTGTTTAAAACATAATCGTAACAGTCTGTACATTTTAAACTAAATAAACTACCCAGTATGAGCACTTGTATAGCCCTTATTAAAAACATTCGTTCCTCAAGTTGTAAAAATGTGCTAATAACGTTATTCTGAGAGTTATTTCCCTCTGCATTATGAACGTGCATTTAACCCACGGGACCGCGCCGCCCAGCATGGTCCCGACCAATCAGAGCACACTGTGCTCACATGGAGGGTGGGGGCTGGAGCTATTGGAGCTACAATGAGCCATTAAAGGCAGAGAGTGAAATTCAGTGAATACACGTAGTTTACAGAGATGCTGTTTGAGAAACCAATGTGAGTTGCGTTTATCTTTACCCATGGATGCACAATAAGAACGGACCCATATCGTCTCACTGCCATCCCACGGAGCTGTAATAATGGAGATATTGCACATGTTTGCTGTAATTCATTATCATACTACATGGGCTGTATGATTACATCTTGTACTGTAAATGTTGTATTAAATAAAGTTAGCCTAAGATTACTTATTATTATAAGTATATATTATATATATATATATATATATATATATATATACAGTGCAATAATTCTTTCATGCTAAATGAAGCTCTGTTGCTTGGATATCACTAGATCCTGTTACAGCGTAATATAAATACATAACGATTGATGTGTACATTAGCATAATGACTAGCTAGCCGCTACCTGCTAACTGCCGCCTCGTTAATATCAAATCCATCTACGAGAACCGCAGTGACGCGTCCTCAAACCCGGAAGTAAACTTCTTCCAGTTCCTTCGTCAAAAACGCAATGCAATTTCTCCATAGGATTTTGGAAAATAGCTCGAAATAAGGTCTGTGGTTGACACACATTTAAGAGAGGGATCACGTTTTGTTCAGCCGGATAATCTCCACATGTCAACCCTACTTTTATAATTTTTGAATCATAAATCTAGTCGCCAGAAGCAAAATGCTAACGTTATGCTATAAACGAACTACAAGCTAGTACAGCAGCAGGGTCGCACGACTTTAACGTCACGTCAACTTAAGATCGTTTCAACTGACTTGCACTGAAACTGCACTTTGAACACTTTAAATATATTATTAACATTTTAAACTGTATACCCCGGTTATCTAGGCCCTTTTTGTCCACGTGATATTACAACTTTAAATGAAATAAATAAAATGTTGAAGAAAAATGTACTACCTTTCTTAACAAACAAATAGTTAAGCCACATGTTAGTGAGGGAGTGTATGCGCTTCCTCACAGTACAATTTAGAATTATTGAATGATTCAGATTAATAATTAAACATGTAATCAACAAATAGGCCCAGAGCCAGGCCTATAGTTTAAGATAAAGTTTGCAGATCTCTTTCTAATATTACATCTGACAGTCCAATACTTTTTATACGTTTGCGTAGGCTAGGTAAAATTGTAGGATTGAAGGACTTGTAATAGTATTTCAACACTGTTATGACTGTTTTTATAGTAAATGATCTGAATACCTCTTTCCCAGTGGGGGGTGGTAAAGCCGCCACATGTAGATGCAAGGCTTGTTTGAGACAAGCAAGACCTGCGCAGACCTGCACAGTTGCGATCAACGTCTTGCTAGTGCGTTGCATGATGGTTAGTCATTTTGTCCGACTTGCTCGAGCTGAGCGCTCATTGGTGGTTTTTACCACGTGCTGCTGATGAAACTCTCCAATTGGCTGGCAAAAGTTTGTTGTTGTTTTGTGTCAGTTTTACGTCGCCACATCCATTCCCATTTTTTATCATTGTTCCACAATGTTTATCATCATGAAATTAATATCTATATATTTTAAACTATACTGCTTACCGTTTTCATACTTTATATATCTTAGCATATTCATACACACTGTTCATACTGCTCACAGGCTGATATCTAGTGTATTCATACCCCACTGCAGGGCCGGACTGGGACAATAAGTCAGGCCGGGAATTATACACCCAGCCAGGCCACTACTAGTTTTTTGTGCCATTTTGCTGGATTTATTTGTCAATTTTTACAGCATTGCTGCCCATAGTGATAGCCGTCTAAATCTACTACCCAAAAATAAACATATGGACATGGGTTACTATTTAAAAAAATGTGAAAATCTATTTAGGGACCTATGTGAACATATTTTAAGTGGGGGTGGACCTCAAATCCTATAGGGGGGTCCGGGTGCATGCTCCCCCGGTAAGATTTTTTTTAAATGTTTGACTTGAATGCATCCATCTGCATTTTGAGGGGGAAATAAAGAGACTACACCCATATGAAACAGAACTGTATACATTTAAATAATCATAACATCATGGCCATAATCAATAACATACCATATCCAATATAAAAAAACATTGAAACTTGTTTATTTAGCCTATTTGTTTTTGGTTCATTTATAGTTGCGAGTGTGTCTGTGCTCCTGAACCAGCCTCACCTGTCTCCCTCCTCTCCCTCCTGCTCCTCTTTGAGGCAGCAGCAAAGACTAGTTTTAGCTCTCAACAAGTTTATCTTACCTTTTTTCACCTAGTTAACATTTTATTTTTTATTATTCATGCATATTTTACTAATCACTCCCCCCTCAAATGGAAATATGTGTTTACATAAATGGTGACCAAACCCTTTGAGACCCACAGAGATAACTTAGACTAAGTTAACTATCTAAACACTCAGAGAGTCCTTTACCTCACCTGAGCTGTAGTTATCAGTCTCTAAGTCTGACAGGAGAGGACTCTCCTCTACCTTGTTGTTGAAAAAGCTGCTTATATCCGTTAGTGCAGCTAGCTAGCACCAGATGCTAACAACAACAATACACGTAACCGGTGCGCGCGCTTTATCTCTCACTCGCTCGCGCCACATTACACACACCCTCCCGAGCTTGAATGACACACAGAGACCAATCGAGGGCATTAGTGTATGTATGATCTGTATGAAAGTGGCCATGTCGGCAGGCCACATCATGTAGACAGCCAGTCACCCTCTGTGAGGCAGAGTCAGACCCACATTTGCGCAGCGTTGCGTTCACAATACATACATAAAAAAAGAGAAATTCCTCAGGCCAGCAGGCCACTTAACAGGCCAGGCCATCGGGAAACCTCCCGGTCCTCCCGATGGCCAGTCCGGGCCTGCCCCACTGTTTATTCATCATTCAATTCATTCTATATGTTATTCTGTAGATTGTGTACATTACTTTTCACTTCACTGCTTGTTGCACCTGGTTAGAAGCTAAACTGCATTTCGTTGTCTCAGTACCTGTAATATGTGCAATAACAATAAAATGTCTCTTTAAGTTAAACCAAATCATTACATTAAAATCTATTGTAATGTAATGATTTGGTTTAACCTTATTTATTGAATACATCATTTAAAATGGCAAGATTAAATCAAATTACATCCATGTTGTACACATCATAAAGCTTAAAGTGGCAGCTAAATAATTAACACAGCAGCAGGTCTGTTCAATTCATGCTCATGAAGCTTCACGTGTGCGGATCTGAAGGGACTGATCATTTGTAGCCTGTCCACCTATCAGTTTTGCAAACATTAAGAGGGAGGAGCATTTCTAATTATGGAACCCAGCCAGTCAAGCCGACTCCGAGTCCGAGCTGTCCGACTTAAGACGAGCTTTTTAACACCTCCCCCGGCTGCGATCGGCTACTCTCGTCTACTTTCGAGACGAGCCGCAATAGAGGCTTCTCAATACTCAAATTTCCCCTCCTCGACTCCTCGACTCCTCGGTCCTCCGGTAGTGACCCGGAAATGAATTTCAGCGCGCCATTTTGAAGGACGTCTCATTTCTCTAAATGCACACCGAGGACCGAGGATCGAGCGTCGAGGAGGCTCTCTGGAGGAGCTATAACCGAGGATACACTGATGGTTCCTCCACGGCTCCTCCGCGGATGCATTTCCGGGAACGGTGGAGGCGTGACACACGGCCGGACTTATCTCAGCCAATGACAGCTCTGCATGCATCCCCTGGATATTATTTTAGAAACTGCTCTCATCGCAACGCGATGTTTACAGTGAGAACAGCTGTGAGGTCCTGCAGAAAGCAGAGCAGTGTGTAAAATAAATATCACTCAGTATAACAGACCTACTCTCTTTATTTGCTTTAGTTTAGTAGATATATACAAACAAAGAGTCGATATTTTTCTAATAACATTTAGTGCTTCACATACTAAAATACACAACGGCTGTAGCCTGATTATGCTTTAGGAGCTTAGGTGTGTATGGTACAGTGTGTGTGTGTGTGTGTGTGTGTGTGTGTGTGTGTGTGTGTGTGTGTGTGTGTGTGTGTGTGTGTGTGTGTGTGTGTGTGTGTGTGTGTGTGTGTGTGTGTGTGTGGTACAGTGTGTAGGTATGTCCTGTACAGTGTGTAGGTGTGTGTGTGGTACAGTGTGTGCGCAGATGCGGCGGACAGACAGGTCTCAGTTGGTTTGGTGTCCTCTGCTTACTTTTAATACTTGCAAATACAACTTTTGGCCCGTAATTTCAATTCCCCATTTCAGTGACCAGAGAGAGAGGGGGGGGGGGGGGGGGGGGGGATATATCCAGTCTCTGATTGTGTTACGTTATTATGAGAGTGCTCTCATACTTTAAATTGCATATATTTATATAAATATATTTGTGTGTGTGTGTCCGCATCTGTAGCCTGTTATTGTCTCATTATACCGCACTCTCAATGAATTCAAGGTAAATATGTGGGGGAACAATGTTCAGCTGATCTAACAGAGATTATAAAATATGACAAAACACTCGACAGCTGATGCAGCTGTTGCCACGTAATAATGAACGGACGTCGCTTTAATATGACCGCTCAGAGGAGAGGAGTTCTCATTTCTTTAAACGTCTGCTGCTTCCCCTCCTCTTTCCCCGGTTCCCCTCCTCGGTCCTCCGCTCGCATCTCCTGTGGGCGGGACTAAGTCTCGAGGAGGGGAGTCGAGGAGGGGAGTCGAGGAGGGGAAATTTGAGTATTGAGAAGCCTCTAATGTGTCTCAAACAAGCCTAATATGTGACAGTATGACAGTGGAGCCTCCCAGCGGCAAGAGGCTGTCGGTACAGAGGAAGGAGGTGCAGCAGACCGCCGGTGGGAGAGGTCAGCACCGTGTTCCCACCGGAGACAATGCTGTTTTCCCCCCGTGCCTGCATAACGGGCTGTGTCTATACTTTTGTAAACGGCATGAATAGGCCATACGTGCCTTTGACCTTCTGGTAACATTACTGAAAATGCTCCATGCGTGTTGCTTAGTGCTAGAAGATGGCGGAGTCGGATGGCGGGGACTGTGCTTCGAAACACCCACAGAGCAGGTGAGTGAAGCCGGGTGAGGATGTGCTGTGTCCGCGGTGCTGTTTTGGTCCCTCGGTGTTACTTTGTGCGAAGCCTCCACGGCTCCGTGGCTGCAGCCCTATCGAGACCCGCTGAAGCGTGTCAGCGTCACGGCTTGACTCCGGGAAACACAGAGGAGCTGAGCTGGCCTCCAGGCGTCCACGCTGACTGCTATAGGGGTGGCCAGCAGTGGAAATAAAGTAAGGGTGTGACAATTTCCATTCAGTGGAGTAAACACACCGAAGTGAGCCTGTTGTTTGTAGCAGATTAACTTCAACACACTGTTGACGTTTGGTAAAGCATTCCTCCTTTACTACTTTCAATACTTTGAAATGTTAATAACGCCACCCTTATTAATGTACATTTTAATTTAGTAGGCCTATGCTTTATTTGCATGACTGTAACAGGAAGAATATTGCCTGAAAAGATCAAGGCACAATTCATAATAGTGTCACTGTTATGATAAAATTGCGTAAAATATACAGCACATTTTAACAAAAAGAAGTTAGGCGTAGCAACATTGTTACACTACAAAGCTTTCACTGGAAACTCGACTAAATAAAGTTGCAAATTGTGAACATAAATGGTAAAAGTGAAAATGTGTTGACTTGTTTTCATTCTGTTTTGAATATAATCTCATAAAACACATTGACTGATGTCAGTCTTGTCTATTGGTTTCAATAAAGGCTGATAGTTCAACATGGGTTGTGAAAACTGTATTTTTGGATAAATTATTTGGCCGTTTTCTCATGTTGACACGTCACTGTGGGAAAACCCACAGGTGTGAATACTTTGATAAATGATGGTTTAGTAACCCCAGTGTTTTCAAAATGACTCCCGTACTCAACAAATGAAAGAAGTGGAATACTTCACACTTGTAGGGCTTTATAGACAAACTGTTGTTTTAGCCCTAATGTGAAAATTGTAATCTTATATTTGGGCATATTCCTCATGTAATGACAATACTGATTTGATTTGATTTGATTTGATCAGATAAAAAAATATGAGGGGCAAGAAAGTCATTTTGTAAGTATTTGTAAGTAATCATCTGTCTTCATCCATAACAATGAAAATGTGTGTGTTTTTAATATTGTATTGTTTCAGCCATGTATACACAAGCCTAAATGTTCCAGAGCTTTATTTTCATTAAATATTTCACGACCTGAATTCTGCTCGGTATTATATTCTAATCGGAATACAAAAGTGAAGGATTCGAACAATGGGATGTGTTAAGCAGATGGGATTTCTGTCATTTGTAATCTGCCTTTTATTTGATTGGATGCAATTTTGGTTCTCATTTAACAAAGCATGTACATTAGGAAAGTGCCAAATAATATTAGCTGTCAGTACAAATATCTGATATAGTTTTTCTACATGTGGTGTTTGTTCAAATGTTTCATATTTGAAATTATGCCAGTAAGCTTATTTCTCAGGTAAAGTTTGTACCTTTTTAGTCTTCAAATATATTTGTATCTTTTATGTCTTTTGACATGTCTGTCCCCAGTGATGTAAACAAACAAGTTAGATTTTCTACCGCACACTGACCTTTGTTATTGCTTACCTGTAGCAGGGATGTTTCCAACACCGTGATCATGCTTCTTACTGATGGTTTACATTTTCTGTGCAGCAGCAGCAACAGCGGGTAGTCTAGACATGACATTTCTATTGATAGTAATGTTGTTTCTCTCCTGTGTGCAGATTTACTCTCACTAATGCAAAGACACTGTACACCACAGATTGCATTTCCTCTTGGCTCAGTGGCATATTAGATAAAATGTCCATCACTGTATTGCTGTGTGCAGCTACACCTTGAATTAACATTAGATATCCTCATACGGATCATATTTATATTTTCTTGAGCTATACAGCCTGCTCAACCAGAAGATCAGAGCATCTAGCTCTTTCCTTATAGTGAAAAATGAAGAAAGTGTCCACAAGTTCAAGTTAAAACTATAGGAGGGTTTTATATATAGGATCCCTTGATCTATTCATTGTGACCGTACCATTTATTTATTTCCAGTATGGCTAACAAGAATAGTACCCTGCGCTGTACATTCTCTGCACCGAGCCACAGCGCCAGCCTCCTTCAGGGCTTGTCCGTCTTGCGCTCTCGGGGCCAACTACTTGACGTTGTGCTGGCCATCAATGAGGAGCGCTTCCATGTCCACAAAGCTGTGCTGGCCTCCTGTAGTGATTACTTCAGGTTAGTATGAATCACAAGACTTCTCACTGTCCATTTTTTATTTGGAAGCACTTAGCTGATGCTCTTATCCAGAGTGCTCTGAGTGAGCTGCAATCTGCAGATAAAATAGGACATTAAGAGCAATTCAGTTCGGGGAAAGGGTAAAGAGTGGAAAAATGTGAAATTCACAACAAGCACTAAAGGATGCGCTCACTTGTTTTTCTTTCATTTAATCTTTAATCTGAACTAGGTTGTGATTATATATGAATGTAGTATAGATGTTGTGATATGAGACCAGATACATTGTGAGGATATGGTGAAGCGTGAGTGTTTTTTACTGGTTTAAAGAGCCTGTGACAGTATCCCAACAACTGTTGTGCAATGAAATATTGGGCTACTAGTCATCTCGAACCGTCAGTTTAAAAAAGAAAAAGCGATACCGTTCCGTTAAATATCAATAATTTCGAACATCGCGAGGAAATTCCTTCGACTCATTTTGAAGTTTTGGGGGAAGCCGGAAGTGACGTCAATGCGGGAACCCTTCACTGTGCGGCGAGAGAGCCAAACACGGACAAAGTGTGTTGTAATGCGTAGAAATGGTGAATTACTGAGTTTAGGCACGTTAATAACGTTTTAATGAAGTTGACTACAGTATATTCATATTTGTCAGTGCTTTCATGTCAATTCGGCGACATAAACATAAATGATCGTGGTGAAGATGATGATTACATTAGGATTAAAAATCGGTAGCGAGAGCTGCTGAATTTCCTCCCGTAGGATGTGATATAAAAACAAATCTATTATTTTTGTAGTTGTAAACTCAAGTGGATGAAACTACATTTATTAGTGCTTTCATGTCAATTCGGCAAACATATGATACATTAAATGATCATGAGGATGATGATTAAAAATCGTTTGTGCCGGTCTGCATTTCCTGATGAGAAAACAAACCGATGCTTTTTGTAGTTGTAGTACACCAACATGGATTAAACGTGTGTTTTTTTTTACCACAATGTTGGGGAAATTAATGGATAAAATGCACGGATTATTATTATTATTATTATTATTATTATTCCCACTCCGATCGGGATACTAGGTCCACCGTTTCCCCCGCAGCGAGGCTTCCCGGGACGAATCCCGATGGGCCGGTACCGAAGTGGGCCGGTCGGATAAGTCACTAGCACATCCCCCATAGGTGGCGCCTGAGGCTCAGGTTTGGGAAGGCTAAATCACTTCTTTTACCTGACGCTGCCCGCCTCCGGCGTCTATAGAAAAGAGATCAACTCAGTGTGCGGAGTTTAAATCTCTCAAGTCATATTACAGGATAAAGGAAATACAGTTTAAACTGCCATATGCAGAGAAGACGCCGACGTGTCGCACTTATCATTCATATTACATCATCAATCAGATCATCGATCATATAATATCATAATATATAATATATTTTCTTATCTGAGTCAGCTTCTCCTGCCGTATCTGGCCGTGCAACACTTACAGTGTCACATACTGTATGCAGAAGTATTATTTTAAGCAACACATTATGTTGACGAAACACTCGAGTCAAATGTAATTCAAGTCAGATCCACTCGTGTCTTAGACGTGAACGCGCTCTCAGCTGGAGAGAGAAACCCTGGCTTGATTTACCGAGTTGATAACCAGCGTCGTAGGACCACTTAGCGAGATCTCGTTTGTTAGTTTGTTTTTGTTTGTTTTGTTTGTTACTCAAACATATCCAGGGTCTGTTGAACTGGCTTCGTAGTACAGGGCACAGGTGGCTAGCAGCGCTAATGTCAAAGACACAGACATTATACATTATATTTGTATTTTACCAGGATGCAGTGACACAAATATTTACATATTTACATTTACTATCTACAGCACCCGCCGCCCCTCACATCCCCCACTCCCCCCGTTGACAATTTACTAGCGGTACCGAAGTGGGCCGGTCGAGAGTCCCGGGATGATTTTTAGTCCCATTCCACCACTGGCTACATGACCATATGATCGCCCATATTGACCACCTCATTCCTAAACTTCAGATTAATGGTTATCAAAGTACAAATATCCAAAATCAGTTCAGTAACGGTTTTCAAGGGGACAATATTTACTCAAATTGATGGGTTTGGATGATGGGGGAAACTCGTGTCACAGGCTCTTTAAAGCTGCATTACAGTAAAGTTATTTATTTTTCTGAATATACCCTACTGTTCTAGCTCTTCTTTTTCCCATTTTCTGAGGATGACATTTCATGTCATACAAGTGCTCTTAACTAAATCTTGAAATGTCATACACAATTCAAATCTTGAATTTAGAAGACATAGATTTGTAAAAATGTGATCTAGCTCATTGACTTGTTCTTTTGTTACAGAGCAATGTTTACTGGAGGCATGAGGGAGGCAAATCAAGATACCATTGAGCTGAAGGGCCTGTCTGCCCGCGGACTGAAACATATCATTGACTTTGCCTACAGTTCAGAAGTCACTTTAGACCTGGACTGTATTCAAGATGTCCTCGGGGCAGCCGTTTTCCTTCAGATGGTTCCAGTCGTGGAGCTCTGCGAAGAGTTCCTCAAATCAGCGATGAGCGTGGAGACCTGCCTTCACATCGGCCAGATGGCCACCACCTTCAGCCTGTCTTCCCTCAAAGAGTCGGTGGATTCCTTCACCTTCCGCCACTTCCTTCAGATTGCGGAGGAGGATGACTTCCTGCACATTCCCATGGAGCGCCTAGTCTTCTTCCTGCAGAGCAACAAACTGAAGAACTGTAGGGAGATCGACCTCTTCCACGCCGCCATTAGGTGGCTCCAGTATGACGAGTCTCGCCGGGCTCAAGCCAGCAGCGTCCTCTGCCACGTGCGCTTTCCCCTCATGCGCTCCTCTGAGCTGGTGGACAACGTTCAGACGGTGGACATCATGGTGGAGGACGTGCTCTGCCGCCAGTATCTCCTCGAGGCCTTCAACTACCAGATTCTTCCCTTCAGACAGCATGAGATGCAGTCTTCGCGGACACACATACGTTCTGAAGTCTTGTCAGTCATCACCTTTGGAGGGACGCCGTACACTGACAACGACCACACGGTGAGCAACAAGGTGTACCATCTCCCTGACATGGCTTCTCGTCAATTCAAAGAGCTGACCGAGATGGACACAGGGTGCAGCCACGCCTGTGTTGCCGTACTTGATAACTTTGTGTACGTCGTTGGTGGACAGCACTTACAGTACCGGAGCGGCGAGGGGGCGGTAGACAGCTGTTTCCGTTACGACCCGCACCTCAACCAGTGGCTGCGCATCCAACCTTTGCATGAGGCTCGTATCCAGTTTCAGCTAAACGTGCTGCGTGGACAGCTGTATGCCACCGGAGGGCGCAATCGATCTGGTAGTCTGTCATCTGTAGAGTGTTACTGCCCAAAGAAGAACGAGTGGACTAATGTGGAACCATTGAGGCGCAGGATTTGGGGTCATGCAGGGACTCCCTGCGGGGAGAGGCTGTACATCTCGGGGGGTTATGGCGTGTCGTTGGAGGATAAGAAAACACTTCACTGCTACAACCCAGCCTCAGACCAGTGGGACTTCAGGGCCCCCATGATTGAACCCAGAGTGTTGCATGCCATGATCAGCACCAGGGATCGGGTTTATGCTCTGGGCGGCCGCATGGATCACGTGGACCGTTGTTTTGACGTGCTTGCGGTGGAGTATTACATTCCAGAGAGCGACCAGTGGACCACCGTCAGCCCCATGAGAGCAGGACAGTCCGAGGCTGGCTGCTGCTTACTGGACAGGAAGATCTACATCGTCGGGGGCTACAGCTGGCACCTGAACAATGTCACAAGCATCGTGCAGGTGTACAACACAGAGACAGACGAGTGGGAGAGGGATTTGCACTTCCCAGAATCCTTTGCTGGCATCGCTAGCACACCAATTATTATTCCACAAAACACCACACAACGCTAACCAACCGACCTGTGACTGTGAAGACTTTACTATATGTGATCTTTACTGCCGACCACTGACGCAAGGAGTGAACATTATGTGAGCAACAGGTGGTGTGCGTTTTTGTGTTGTTCAGTCATTTAATGGAATGGCCCAAAAAGCTACTAAGCAGCATTACTCATTTGGTATATTATCATGTGTCCTTGTTTTGATCAAGAAATGTTTAATCAATCAAAAAAACCTTTTAGAGCACAATTTGATTTGAAATTACTTGTATGTAAAAGACATCAGGATCTTAATACACTTATGATTGTGATACAGGCTTTCAAAGGACCATTTGAAAGGAACATTTGTATGCGTTCCTGGGGAACAGCATATAAAAAGCTAATGAGACGTTTCCTATTTATATTTAATTTCCTTGAAATTATTTCTCTTAATTAATGGTAAAGATATCATTTATCTTCTGGAGTAGCATTACCTAAATAAAAAAAATTACTTTGTAAAAATATTATAGTTTTACCAATGAAGGGCTAAAGTTACATACAGCACAAATTGTCTAACATTTTGAATGGAAGTCTTGAGTTCTCATTCATAACACTCCATTCGATGTCTCACTATGGGATACGCCTCCCCGCGAATGCCTCAGAAGCATGAATCTCATTACGCCAATCCTGATTGGCTGGTGATCAGGGGCCTGATCACGGGCCTGGCCCGTGAGTGGTATAATTTGAGTACAGTGGGGCTTCCTCAGAAGGTGATAAACACTATTCAGAGTGCAAGGGCTTCCGCCACCAGGTCTCTTTATGACTGCAAGTGGAGGATGTTTGAGGAGTGGTGCCTCCAAAAGGGACATGTCTCTTTTCAATGTCCTGTCGGTGTGATTTTGTCATTTCTACAGGACTTGATTGATAAACAGAGCTTTCTCTACGATTAAAGTGTACCTGGCTGCTATTGCTGCATGCCACGTGGGTTTTGAGGGAAAGACGGCTAACCAACATCCCTTGGTCTGCCATTTTATGAAAGGGGCTCGCAGGCTCCTCCCTGTTTCCAGGTCACTGGTGCCCTTATGGGACTTGGCAGTGGTTTTAGATGGGCTCACTCGACCTCCATTTGAACCCCTGGAAGAAGTTGACATGAAACACCTGTCACTGAAGACAGTGTTGTTGCTGGCTCTGGCATCTGCCAAGCGAGCCAGTGACATTCATGCGCTCTCTGTACACCCTTCATGCACTCAGTTTGCCCCGGGACAAACAAGAGTGTTGCTGAAGGCTGCCCAACCCTGCTTTTGTGCCCAAGGTGGTTGGCTCATGCACCCCCATTGACCTTGCGGCATTTCCTTCACCGTTGTGTTCTTCTCGAGAACAGTGGCTGAATTTGCTGTGCCCAGTTTGTTCCTTGCGCACCTATATGGACAGGTCTAAAGAGTTTCGATGCAATGACCAAAACTTTGTATCCTGGGCTAGCCCTCATAAGGGCAAGCCCGTTACCAGGCAACGACTCTCCCACTGGATTTTGGAAGCGATAGCTCTGGCTTATATGAGTCAGGGTTTGCAGGCACCAACGGGCCTGCATGCTCATTCTACTCGTGGCCTGGCTACGTCCTGGGCTTTGTTAAAGGCTGTTTCCATCCAGGACATTTGTGCAGCAGCGAGCTGGTCTTCACCGCTCACTTTTGTCCGTTTTTGCAGATTGGATGTCTCTGCTCCAAGTGTGGCCCATGCGGTGCTGGACCCCGTGTTGGGCCAGAGTTCTACCTGTTGAGTACTGATTTTTGGTGATTTTCGAGATAAGCATGTCTAGCAATACGGGAGTCTCAATATCCCATAGTGAGACATCGAACGGAGTGTTACGTTACTAACGTAACCCCAGTTTCTCAGTGTAACATGAAGTGAGATGTCTCACCAAACAGCCCTTCTTGCTAAGGCGAAGCGAGAAGAGGTGCTTATTTTGAATGACGCTGCGTCGTAGCGCAAGCTACTTAAAGGGTGGTCAAATTCCCTAACGTGGTCGTCAAGATCACCAGCCAATCAGGATTGGCGTAATGAGATTGATGCTTCTGAGGCATTCGCGGGGTGGCGTATCCCATAGTGAGACATCTCACTTCATGTTACTCTGAGAACTGGGGTTACGTTAGTAACCTATAGTTAGATTGTGTGTTTACAAAGGTATCAACAGACTGAACCTTATATTGTTAGACATTTTGATTGTATAGTTTTGAATGTTTTATTAAGATTATCCTTTTTTGACCGTATCTCAGTGTTGTTTGTCTCCTCAAATGTACTTGTCAACAAACCACAACGGACAGTAATGATTGCACAAATGAACACGGGTAGTGTTTTATGTTGATATCTCATATTAAAGCCAGTTTGGACCTCTTAAGGCAGCTACATGAATTATTCATGTGTTTTTAATGTCAGTGTGTGCTGCTCTTTGTTAAACAAGTGTTGCATATTGGTTTTGTCCCATCAAATCAAATCAAGTTTTATTTATATAGCACATTTATAAACGATTTTTGTTCGAGCCAAAGTAATAAAAAATAAAAATAGCCTACAGTAGAGACACTTTACAGCAGATACAACAGCACAGATTGTTCAGAATATCAGTATGAGAAAAATGACACCCTCTATCCTTAGACCCTCACATCGTACAAGGAAAGATTTCCAGCGAAAACCCACAGTTTAAGGGAGGGGAAATGGGAGAAACCTCAGGGAGAGCAACAGAGGAGGGATCCCTCTCCCAGGACGGACAGACGTGCAATAGATGCCGTGTGTAAATCGAAGAGATAATACATTTTACAGCATATAGACCGAATGTTAGGAAATGCATGTGTCTGTAATAAGAAGATGAATCCACGAGGATGTCAGCTACAATCCTGTGGAAGCCATCAGGGCAGCAGCATGACGAGACCCAAGGCAGGACCGCAGAGACAGGTTCAGCCACGACCCGAAGTCCACGACTTAATCCAGAACTCAGGATAGAGGATCCAAGACACAGGACTACAGCAAGAGGATCAGCCTCGACTCCGGATCCCGGCGTAGATATAGATACAAAACAAGAAAAAAGATTTGGCTGGGTTAATCGGAACAAGAGAATACACAGACACAGACAGAGAGGGAAAAGGTCATTGGATAAAAGTTATTCTTGATAACCCTTGAGAAAGATCTCATGAACTTCCCCACTCAATCTATCAAGACCCGAGCAGTTCTATTAGATATAGGATAAGAAACAGAGATAGGGAGCACAACAACCTATCTCTTCGTCAGATGCACTCCCCCGCTTATCTAAGCGACTCTGTACCCTGTTACCCTCTACAAGGCCATAGACCAGCAGAGGGAAAATGGGGGGTGGGTATTGGGTAAGGGTTTTTAAGAATAAACCGCAAGGGTCTAAAGGGAAAAAAGATGAAATATAAGGTACTATATTTTAAGTAATCCTATCTACTATTCCTATATTCGAATAATGTATAAACTATTTTAAAAATACTTTATGAAATCCTATGTTATGTTATAAATATTAAAATAAAGAACTAAATAATTAAACAAAAGCCAGAGAGAAAAAGTGAGTTTTCAGTGTTGATTTAAAAACCTTGACTTACACAATATAGTGCCATTTATTTATACAGATTTAACATCAAAACTACTCTCAAAAATCATTTAAACAATCTTTTTGCTGTGTTTGATACCGGCTTGGGTATTTATTTTTACTGCATTGCTGCACTTTTCAGTATTTGTCAGGCATCTGATTCTGCTGCTGAATTTATTAATATACGTTATGTGTTTAAGGAAGACATGTTCTTCTTTTTAAATGTGATCATCTACACAATGATGTCCATACATGTTTCTCCTGTTGCCTTAGTGTATTAGTCTTGTTTTATGTGTACCAGTAAAAGCACATGATATTATTGAAGTGCAATATAAAGGAAGCCACTCTTTGTCGAAGGGGAATGTATTTGTGAGGTTTTATGTGCATCCTATTAAAGGTGTATCATGTTTTAAAAATAACTTCCAGGTGCTTTTTCTGTCCTTATTTTCACAACAACTCCACTAAGGCACGATACATTACAGTATGAAAGTTTGAGCTGTTTATATCGACAAACCCCCAAAGACATTTGAGAAAAATTGTATGGAGCTTTTTAATATTAAACGTATACAAATAAACCAACATTTATGTTTTTTAACCAGTAATTTTCAGATTATTTTCTATTTCTCTATAAATGTCTTAACTTTATTTGTGTCCAACCAACAGTTTAAAACCAAAAGATATTCAATTTACAGAGATATTAAACAGAGAAAAGTGTGAAACCCTCTCAATTGAGACCCTTGTTTTGTCTTGGGAGCAATTTGAAGAGGCTCGTATAGAATTGTACAGCAACACTATGAAATATAAGATATTACTTTATTAAAAAAGCATGTATCTAATCTATACACATTAATTATGATAAAAATATGGAATGATGATCTTAGTGTGAAAAATAACCTCATGGTAAGATAATATCGATGTGAAATGCTAATATTACTGCACAAAAAACTATTCACATTAAGATAATGATATGCGATTGTTGATCTTAGTGTGATACAATTATAATAATGCAGTCTACACAGTAACCCCTCTGCCTGCGCAATATGGAAACCAGAGTGGGTATTTTTAGTTGGTTGCCGCATAGCTTTCATCACAAGAGATGTGAGAGCCACATGCCTGAGGTAAATCAGGGCCTTAATAGTGATGGACTACCCATTTTTTCTTCAGAACTCTGTCAATAAGAACCGGTTTAATAAAACACACAGCCCACGTCCTTTTGTACTGTCTTAAACCTTTCCTTCGAATATGTTATGAATTGTAAGGTGCCCTTGGGTGCTTTGAAAGGCGCCTCTAAATAGATTGAATAATTAATTATTATTATTATTATTAATTGAAACCTGCGTCCATTTTATTATCTGAAAAGTGTGTCCGATACACGTCTTAACTTCTAAAATGCAAATGCATTACTTTGCCTAAGCTTTATAAACAGTAAGATACTTGAGGGAATTTGCAATGATTTGCTCAGGAAAGGCGTGGCTTTATGAACACCTAAACCTATTTAAGGATTGTAATTCTTATGGGATTTATTTTTTCATTTAATTTTATATTGTTTATATGGTAATATACAGTATTATATGTATGTTTTTTCGACGATATATTGTAGGCCTATGTTCTTTATTGTGTGTTCAATAAAGTATATAATATACACCTTTGCAGTGTACACTGCTTGTAATTTAATTCCAGATGTATTACTCAATGCATCCTTTTTTCACATTTCCACTTTTTAAATTGTAATATAGCCTATGTATAGGCCTACTTTGTTTTGAACTATATCCACAATACACTTTATCCTCATGCTGTCTACTGTCAAGTCAACAGCAGGGAGATGGGTCTGGCTGCAGACCGCAGCAAGGACTCGGATCCTATAGGGGCGTTTCCTATAGAGAGGCGAAGTCACGCCCATCTACTTCCGGCCCATGGGACCCCGGAAGCGAAAAATTAACATTGAATTCAATGGAGAGAGAACACGTATCTTTTGATCCCGTTTGAATTGTGCCACGAACTACACATATGATGTTTTTCAATCTTAAACAATAAGTTCCATGTCAAAAAAGTCACATTTTGTCGTAAAACTGTTGAAATATAAGACTATGAAAAATACGCGACTACAAAGACTACAAATCCCAAATCCCATTCTGGCTCGCGTAAGTGATGTCACGGGCGATAATTCTCCAAGTGGTTGCGACTCGTAATTAAAGCGAAGAAGAAGAAGAAGATCTCATAACCGATGTATTCCCTCCAATAAATAAGAGATTGCTAAAAATAAATGCACTTTTACAAGATGCATGTGTGCTTTGTACCAGGTTGTAATCACATAAGTGATCAAACCACTTGCTCGTTCTATCGCTTCCCGTCTGATGAAAGGACCAGGAGTCGCCGGATCAGACATATCAGGTAATATACATGTTGTGCATGGAACATATAGTCAAGTTAGCTACCTAGCTAGTAGCGACGAGTAGCGAGCACGTTAGTTAGCATTACATTACTTAGCCTTGTCATTTTTAGTAGCCTTACCATGAAGTTATTATTTTATTACATGAAGTAAGAGTAAGAGTAGATGGTAAGTATTTCGTGAAACATTTGAAGAGTAGCCTACTGCGCCCTCCACCAGGTGATAAGGAAGCAGTCAGGGAGAGTCGAAGGCAGGCAGGGAGCTTTGCATGACAGATTCTTCTGGACGTGTTTCATTGTGATGACAGTAAGGGTGAGTCAATCTGTTTGTTGGAAAGACAGTAGTTGAGTGATTACTGAGAGAAAATTATTAGAAGGGATAATTATTCAAAGTGTTACTGTTGTGTTACTTTAAAGTGTTGTTACTGACCTTTTTCTCTTTTATTTCCTTTCCCTCACCTGTAACTGCTGAGACCCTGAGGAACATGCACACTGACCTGCTCTGGCAACCTGATTTCCACTGTACGTAATAGTATTTGGTTATGGTATATTATTGATATACATCAAAGGCACAATGCACCCCCCAGAGACACACATGTATTGAGTGTGATATTGTGCATAGGTCAAGTGAAATCATCTTTACACACTAGAAAACTGTAGGAGCGGCAACTTGTTTTGAAATTGAATTTTTAATATCCGAAAATGAAGTTGATCTGTTTTCTTTATTCTTCTCTCTTCCCAGCTCCATCCATCATGGTGCTCTGTTCCTGCAGGTCCTGCTTGCTAATCATTATGCTCATATGTTTTCACACAATTACAAATAAAGTCAATGTATTGTGTGACATGAAGTTGTGCTTCATTCGGAGTCAATAATACATTCATTCTGCCTTCATCCATTCTGCCTTCAACTGCACAATGACTGTGGACTGCACCGACATCCATGTAGCTGCCCCCAGTAAGATGAACCAAGCAAAGAGGGTCACTATCATGCCCAAGGACCTCCAGCTGCATCCGCAGAGAGAGGGCTTAGACTGACCTGAGACCAGCACACCCAAACACAACGGCTCTTTTAAGAGCCACCTACAGTTTCAAAGAGTTGCAATCCTACGTTATTATAATGATTCAACTGGTTCATGTGTCACTTAGTTTACTGAACCGTGATGAAAGAAATGAGTGAGGTAGTGGTTTACTGAAGTTACAAAGACATTAATATATGAGTGACAGGTCCGTGTAAACACAAGCTTCTGTCAATTATGGATCATTCAAACTATATACAAATAATATGTAATAAAGTTCTAAAATAAGTATTCGGTATATTCCTTGATAGCTTTTGGAGAAGGTTGTTTTTAAGTTTACTAAAATCTATTGTTTCAACTGTTTCACTTTATAAAAAGGAACAGGTGAGTAGAGCATTGAGTTTCTTATTCTGTCAGTAAATTATCCAGATGAAATGTTTATCATTATTTTAGTCAACCCTAAACAAATTGATTGTACCTTTTTAATAATGACCTTACATGGTTAAGTTAAATTAACTTCAATCAAATCTGTTCTGAGAAAAAACTAATAAATGTTTAAAGATAGGAACTTGCCATCCCACTGAAAAACAGGCCGTAGAGATTTAAAGGCGTAGTTGTAGTTCAGTCCAACGTTTCATTTGGATTCATTTCTCCAACAGTCAACTATTTTCATAAAGAATATATATATTTTTCAAAGTCAACTTTATTGTCAATCTTACTCAGTTTGTGTTTATAGACAGAGATCAAAAATACTTTTAAATCAAATAAAATTATACAATTTACAGATATGTATACAAATATATATATATATATATATATCCTATATAATGATGGTGGACACTTCACCTCCAGCAGGGCAGATGGCTGCACAAGATGCTCCCAAAACACCGACTCACTCACAAAGAGACCAGACTCGAACACTGTCTCCTGATAGGCCTGCACAAAAGCCTTCACCCCTTCGGCCTCGTTTACAACCCCCCAGTTGACAGCCATGACTCCGTCCAAGTTGTACCCCCCGAGCACCGTCTTCATGAGGGACGCGCATGGAGTGGATGAAAGTCCCGACCGCAGCACAGCACCAAACTTGCTGGCTGTCAACCTGCCCCGCCTGTGTAACTGCCACTTTGTCCGCTGTCCTCCGGTGGCTGTCTGGATGGCAGCTTGCTGGTCTCTGCTCAGTCGCATTGAGGCAAGAATTGCCTCAAGCCCCCATGCCCCTTCACCAGCTCCGGCACGGTGACAATGGCCTGATGTTGAGGCCGCGGCTCTGGCTCAGGTGACAAAAGCCATGCCATGCCACACTGTGCGCCCCTCAGTGCAGACCTGAACCAGTCTACATCCTGAGTGGCGATGTCTCTGGCCAGTGGGTTGTATGTCTCCTCTCACTGTTGGTAAAGTTGAGACACCGGCTGGACTACTTTGGAAGTGCCAGGCTTCCTCCACTGGCACTCAACATCTGTGGAGCTGATCTGCCACATGGCACATATTGCCAATGCTGCAGCGTGGCTGCATTTGTACATCCCCCGTGCACAATCACAGACAGCGCTCTGCATCGCGCCATCCTCTCCCATGCAGATCTGTTCAAATAAAGTAAGTACCATGTTTGTTAGCATGCTATAATAGATTGAATGAGCAATAATACAAGGATGGTCCGGATCTGGGGGTGGGAGGGGTTATTTTTCCATAGTTTTGTCTGATTGTTGTTATTGTTTGTTTTTTCTGTATTTTTTGTAATGTGTGTTGTACTGGTTGTGATTGTACATTGTATTTTTCTAAATGTGTATGAATACATTTTTGAAAAATATTTGATCAACAATAAAAAAGGATTTGGTCAGGATCTAGACTCAGTGTGTAGTTTATTAATTAATCAATGCTCTCTACATTAGAAAAACACATACCAGTGTACCCGAGGGAGTCACGCACAGCTGTGCCTGGATAACCAAACAAATTGACAAGATAACCAAAATCCTTGAATCTACACAGCAAATAAACTCAAATGACACAACGAGATGTAAAAGGAGATCACACATACAGTATAGTCGATATAAAACTGGCCGCTTCAATCTGAAGAGCAACTAAAACAAAACACGGGAGTTTACCTTGTTCTTGTGAACACTAATGTTATCCACAGCATACACACAGACCACGAAGTTCTAAAGGAGAACACTAGTTACTGAAACAAAACACGTTAGTGTACCTTGTTAGCTAATGTTAGCTAGCTGACATTAACGTTACACATTGCACTCATATTACTCACCAACATCTTGTAACGCCGGTCCCGCTGCTCTTACAGAACCGACTAACTCCCCTTTCGTGTATGTACAGCTCTCAAGGTGTCCAGACTTGTAGTCACCTCGTTTTATACTTTTATTCTCATTCTGAAAGAAACAGGTGAAATTTGCTAACGTGACGGCCATCTTTGTGATGGTGACGCGTATTGTGCGAGACCAAGAGACCTGTAGTTCACTCAGCGGTTTCACACAAAACAATTTGTAACTTCACAGTTTTACGACACATTTTAATTTTTTTGACTTGCAAAATATTCTTTTAAATTGACAAACATCATATGTGTCATTCGTGGCACAATTCAAACGGGATCAAAAGATAACCTTTCTCTCTCCATTGACTTCAATGTATAATTTTACGCTTCCGGGGTCCCATGGAGGCTCCCGGAAAGGGAGGGACTTCGCCTCTCTATAGGGGCGTTTCCTATAGGGGCGTTTCCTAACTTTTTTTATCCAATAGCAACTTAAGGGATTCCAGCTGCTTTTATAAATCCTCGCAGAAAAAGTCATTGTTCTAGTGATGGGAATTCCGGCTCTTCTTGCTGAGCCGGATCATTTGGCTCACCAAGAAGAGCCGGCTCTTTCGGCTCCCAAAGGGCTCTTCAGTTTACCACATATTATACCTTTTATTTAAATCAAATGTAGCCCTGTTTTGCAGGCCCGGTTCCAGAACAAAATGACTCAGGGTGCATCTGAGATTAGAGAGGGTGCAGGGGTAAAGTGCTATTTTTATATGTGGGGAGTGGACCTCACCTCTTCTGGGGGGGTCCGGTGGCATGCTCCCCCGGGAAGATTTTTTTTAAATATTGAAGTTAAAAGCATCAATCTGGTGCATTATGAGAGCAAAATTAAGAGATCTATGGATACATCTCTCAACACTCATATGAAACAGAACTGTAAACAGATTTAATTTTTCTTTATGGATATTTTACAAATCACTTTTCACCTTTCAAACTGCATTCTTGTTTTACTGTCATATAGTATTTCATATTTAGTGAGTGAGTTACTCAGATGAGTAGCAGGAGACAGCGGTTGGTACTCTGGTACAGTTGTGGTGAAGGCATCTGATGTACTTGAACCGAAATGTCTACATGCATAGCAGAAGATGGCATCGTTTTTACATGAATATTCCAGCCAATCTCTGTTTTGAAACCGTGAGCTGCAAAATGAGCGCCTCACCCCACTGTACAGGCGAGTTGGGTACTTTTTTAAATATACCTGGGCTGGCTCTGTTTTGCCGAGGCCCTCTGGCACATGCGTGCCGCCGAGGGGTGGCAGTGTTTGGGGCAATGAAGACGGCTGCGGCTGCTCCGCCTCCGTGCGAGGCGGGCAAAGCCGGCGAGTCGGGCTGGAGGACGTTAGTGTCCTTGACAGTGGCCGCGGGTAACGTAATGTCCCCATGATCTGAACTGTTATTACCTGCAGTATATGCAGTGTTACTGCTGGCGATAAGGGCTGGTTGTTTTAACCATTTTCTGATGTCCATCACTGACTATATTCTTCTTATTATTCTTATTATTACTACAATTATTATTATTGTTATTATATATGTAATATTTTTCACTTTTAATTTTTTTTTTCAGTTTTCATTTTTCAAATGAGGGTGCATAACGACTCAATTGAGGGTGCAATGCACCCTTATGCACCCCCGTAGAATCGGGCCTGCTGTTTTGACTAATGATTTATATGTGTACACATATATCACTTACATTATTCAAGACATCCTTTGTACTAAAGTATTCAAAAGTAAAAATTACATGTTTAATATAAATTATTTGCTGTGGCCAATTGTTTTCATTGCATTTACAGACCCGTGTAACTCTCTGATACCACCCAATGAATGCATTGACTTGCTTGTAGAACCACGCTACACAAAACAAATTACAACACCTATAAAAACTATTTTAAAAAAGGGGCTACGGTATCAACCTATATAAAGTATATAAATATAGTTTTTCTCCCTGCAGGAGAGGGGAGCGTGCTTTGAGATCAACTGCTAGGCTGCAGCGGGGAGAAGAGGGGGACAAAAAGAGATCTCCGTCCTCCGTGTTTTATTCTTATAGAAGTAAGAAGAGAAGTAATGGGTCAGAAACCCTCCTTTTTACGCAGCGGTCCAGACATAGACATCATAGCTACGGCGACACATATTCAGTTGCCAGTTACTTTTGGCAACTGACAAAACAAAAAACGGCTCGTTCGCGGGCGAGAGCCGGCTCCCGTCGTTCACTATAGGAACATTTAAGTGATATATGTGTACACATATAAATCATTAGTCAAAACAGGGCTACATTTGATTTAATTAAAAGGTATAATATGTGGTAAACTGAAGAGCCCTTTGGGAGCCGAAAGAGCCGGCTCTTCTTGGTGAGCCAAATGATCCGGCTCAGCAAGAAGAGCCGGAATTCCCATCACTAGAACAATGACTTCTTCTGCGAGGATTTATAAAAGCAGCTGGAATCCCTTAAGTTGCTATTGGATAAAAAAAGTTAGGAAACGCCCCTATAGGAAACGCCCCTATAGGATCCGCCTCCTTGCTGCGGTCTGCAGCCAGACTCTATAGAGAACAGCAGTGACGCGTCCTAAACCCCGGATGTAAACTCCTTCCGGTTCCTTCGTCAAAAACGCAATGCAATTTCTCCATAGGATTTTGGAAAATAGCTCGAAATAAGGTCTGTGGTTGACACACATTTAAGAGACGGATCACGTTTTGTTCAGCCGGATAATATCCACATGTCTACCCTACTTTTATAATTTTGAAATCATAAATCTAGTCGCCAGAAGCAAAATGCTAACGTTATGCTATAAACGAACTACAAGCCAGTCCAGCAGCAGGGTCGCACGACTTCAACGTCACGCCAACTTAAGATCGTTTCAACTGACTTTCGCGCGCTTGCATATTTTAACAAAGCTTTTCATTTGAGCCACACTGAATTTCATTAGAAGTCATGGCTGTGTCAATTGCCAGTCTGATATCATTTTACAAAGATGACAAGAAGAGTGTAGATAGAGGAGAGAACCACTACAAGTCAGGACACGTACAGCAGTGCAGCCTAGATGAAGGTGTGCTTACCGGTGTTGTCAGGGCTAGCATGAGAGACAAGGTTTATAGAGTGTCGGTGAGTAGTGATAGCAAGAGTACCGTTAATTTATTCACATTAGTGACATTAATTCCCATCAACACATCCATTTTATGTGTCACATGAAATCTTTATTACAAATATTACACACCAGAAAACACAGAAATATCCATGAAATAAACATACAGTTTATATATATATTATATTTATATATATTTATATAAACAATTAAAGGGATAATTGGGAAGGCATTACAAATGTAAATATATTTTAAATAATAAAACAATCCCACCACCACAGGTATCTACAGGAGAAGAGGGAATTCTCTCCACAAAATGTGAATGCCCACGTGGAGAATGGAAATGCAGTCATGCAGCTGCATTAGCCATCTTTGCCATCCACAATTTCAGCTGCACTGACACCCCCTGTCAGTGGAAGAAGCCAAAGGCAGCTAAATGTACACATTCAGTGGAGGAGCTATTTCCTCCAACCAATAAGTCATTCAACCCGCTGACAAGAGAGCCCACCTCCGCAGATCGTGACTGGCTGAGGGGCAGGTTCTCAGGAATGTCTTGGCTTCTCTCCCCCGAGCCAGAAGAGGAACACTACAGCTTGGAAACACTTACTGTTCCTGAAATTATCAAATCTGTTGGGCATCAGGGACGTGAGGCAATTGTGGCAAGCATGGCATAGTCTGAGGAGCAACAGAGGGCAATTCAGGTGGCTACCACTGGTCAGCGAACCAACCCAAACTGGCATATTTTCAGGAAAGGAAGGTTGACTGCCAGCAACTTTGGAGCTGTCCTGAGGTCAAAGCGTGTGACTGCTTCCCTTATTGCCAGGGTGCTAGGGCAACAACAGGCCCTGGATGGTGTTTTGTCTGTACAGTGGGGGACTATGAATGAATGTGAGGGCGTCAGGGCATTCACCACTGCAACCCAGATGCAGGCCCATGAGTCAGGTTTGTGGCTCTCCCAATCAGGAGTGTTGGGGGCATCTCCAGATGGTCTTCCGCTGTGCTGGAGGTAAAGTGTCCCTACGGAGCCAGGGAAATGACAATTAGTGAAGCATTGCAAATCAAGGGCTTCTGTGTCAGTAAGGAAGGAGAACCATTCAGCCTGCGTGAGGAGCATCCTTACTGGCACCAAGTGCAAGGTCAGCTTCACCTCACTGCAAGAGAGACTTGCTACTTTGTGGTCTGGACTACGAAAGACAGTGTCATCATTCCGATAGCCCGAGATGACAATTGGCAGCCTAACCTGTTGGCTCTCGAGGACTTTTTCAAGGCCCACATGCTTCCAAAGCTGGCACTGCCGGAATAATCACCTTTCTCACTGTTGTGGTTATTTTCTGAAAAAGACAGAAAAACAAAAAGGCATATTAATTGACTTGTTCTGAGTTCAGAGAGCACTGTTGTTAAAATTAAATATTTTTTTTAGAGAAAACTCATCTTCAGGATGTTATGGTTCCCCTTTGAAGATCTTTCTTGTAGCTGCTGCGATCCTTGTTTGAGTCGTTCATATGTTCGATGAAAAAGATCATTAAATCTATCATTTTCAAATATAGTAATTTTAAGAAATTGTGAATCGTTTTTAATGTACATTTACTCACCTTTGCAATGTTGTGGTTGTTAGAGTGTTAGGTTTATGACTACAGAGAATAACATATTTACAAAATAATATTTCTTAATAAAAAAAGGCAGTCCATGCAGAAAACTATTGTGGTTTCTTGATTCAAGCCTGCCTCTGAATCCCAAACCACAAACCATTCTTTGGAGTAACGTTTTTGATAAAGAAAGACAGAAAACAGAGCCTACCCGAGAGGCCAGACTTCAAGGTAAAAAGACAGTTTAAAGATTTATATTTGCAGATATTATCAGCACATCTGAGTCAAATTAATGTGTATTAAACAGAACCTAAATAAAAGAAATAAAATGCACCCAGTTTAAAAGACATTGTTTGAGTTTAATGATGAACTCAAAATGTAAAACAAAGTATGAAACATGTTTCTGGATTGATTAAACAGCAGAATCTAAATAAAAGAAATAAAATGCACCCAATGAAAAGACAGTTTGAGTGTAATGATGAACTCAAAATGTAAAACAAAGTATAATAATAATATACATTTGATTTATATAGCGCTTTTCTACAACTCAAAGACGCCTTACATTATGAGGGAGGGTAGAGAAACAAGGACAGGCAAACAAATAAATATAGTAAAATAAAATAAACAGAAAAGTCAGTCAAGAGGTTTTGATTGAGAGGGGGGAGGGGGGCTTACAGAGTTGAAAAGATGTGTATGAAACACATGTGTTTACATGTGAAAAGACACTATTTTTCTGCCACCTCTTTTATGAGAGGACGTTGGAAGTTCACTAGTGCACAACATACCTGCACCAGTTGATCTGCAAAATGCCTCAGGTGAGATGGAATGAACTTTAGGATCCTAAATTCTTTCAAATGAGCATTTGCTCTCTCGACGTGAATCCTATTTTGTGCGTAGCCTGTGCTTCGCTGTGTGTCAGTTGGCCATGACAGAGGAATGGGGGAATGTTGACAGTGACTCCTTCAGGAAGAATGTTCTGGATTAAGAATCCCTTGTCAGCCAATATCAGATCTCCAGGTTTGAAATGCTGAAGAACACCAGAATCCCGTACTATCTCTTTGTCACTTGTTGATCCTGGGTATAGTTTGCTGCAGTATGTGATCACAGCGTTTGGTGCTACCCCCAGCAGTAGTTTGAAGAAGTGCATGCCACGGTAAGCAGAGTAGGTCTCTTTCTGGATATCCATTTGCTTGGGGATAGCAATTTTGATGTCCGTACAATCCACTATCATTCTGCAGTTTTGGATGTGCCGAAATAAAGAAGGCAAGCTGGTTTTATTTTTCTCCCGGCTGGGAACAGTACTCATTATATCCTTAAAAAGTAATTTATGGAGAACCTCTATAAATGTTACTATCACATTTCTGACAGTGCTTTCACCGCAGTGAAAGAGTGCAGCCAGATGAAGGTGTGTGTAATTATGACGCAGTTTCATGAGGGTCATGAAAACTTGGTCTTCAAGACTCAGTGATTTGGGGAACCAACCTTCTGGGTAGGGGTGGGCGATATGACGATATATATCGTCGTGACGATATTAGGTCTCCACGATATGCTTTTTCAGAGATATCGTCCTATCGTGATAAAAAAAAAAAATAGCGGGAGGGGAAGAGGCTCTCCGTGCGCGGCGCAGGGGGCTATGACAGCGGACGGAGAGCCTCTTCCCCTCCCGCTCCCCCAGCCTCACCTACTGATTTTAATTTCACCATATATCAAGCCCGATCGATTTCACAATGTCAGCGCACCTCTGCTTTCGTTCAGTCCGAGTTGTTTGACACGCTCCCAAAGTCCCCGCCCCCTTTCTTTGCAGCGAGCAACCATAGGGCAGGCATTTCATAAAGGGGCTCCTTATGAAAAAACTAGCAAACGGTGGAAAGACATAACTGACGCTGTGGCGTTTTATGTTTTTCCCTTCAGTTATGCTAAAGTTTTTTAATACACTTCAAGTCTACTCTAAAGTTTACATTTTAATTGTTTGGCACTGACTTTTCCTCATTGATGTTTTATGTTTTACCCTCCTTTTCATGTTTATTGATGTTCACTGCTCACTTGTTCATTCAGGGATTCATTTCTGAAATAAAACCAGCTTGAAATGCTATTTTGGTCTGTTACTCCTTTTTGTTTTAGTTTCTGTTACCTTGTAGGTGCTTGTACTGTTAAGTAACTTGAAAAATAACCATAATAACCGACATGAACAAATATCGTGATATATATCGTCTATCGTGATACTGCCTGAAAATATCGTGATAACATATTTTTCAATATCGCCCACCCCTACTTCTGGGTATGTAATGGAACCCTCAAAACGAGCAACATACTCACACACAGCACTGAATGTGTCTCTATCTGGCAATCCTGTCTCCATCCGAAGAACCTTTTCACTCAGCTGAGAGGCAGAATACTTGTCACGGCAGTAACTCTGCTTTGCCTTGGACTCCTCTAGCTGGATCTCTAGCTGCATTATGTGTCTTTGCTGAGATTGAAGTTTTTCTTCTACCGTGGTTGCTTGCTCCTCTGCATTCTCAGATAGTGGTTGAGGATCTTCATTAGCAGCCGCCTGTGTTGATGGACCTGCTTCGTCCTCAGTCATTAGACACGCAGCTCCTTCCTCCATTCCATCAATTATCCCTCTCAGACAGTAGGAATGCTCTTCTACATTCTGTGCTTCAAATGAAACAGGCCTTTTTCTCTTTTGTAAAGGAAAATGACAGCTGCAGATGCGGGAACTGGCATTGGGCTTCCTGTCAGCTCGTCTGTTGGGAAGATATAAAATATTAGTTTCATGGAAGTCACACCGTCACATATAAGAGCATTAAGACATACAGTACATAGGCTAAAACAAAACATCTAAAGATATAACCTTGCACTTTGATAAGTCTCGTGAACATTTTCACTATTTTGACATTTGTATAGATCAAAATTGAACTAAAAGAAACAAATGGTAGATTAATCCATATTGAAAATAGGTGTCAGCTGCTACACTAATTATAATAGTTTGATTTCTTAATTAAGATAAGATATTACTGTATTGATCCCAATTTGGGAAATGTTTGTGTTGCAGCAGCATAACAAGAAAAACTAAATATAAGTTGTTATTATATATACAAAAGTATGTGAGGGATGGAATATTAAATTGAATATAAATGTAAAATGTACATGTGATTTTACGTCCAAGAGAAGCTATGGAGCAGAGAGTTCTCTGCCAGCCAGAGGTGATTTGTTATTAGTTCAATATGTCAAACTGATTTCCCTGACTACAATCTTTAGTCACATGGTGAAACGTTATGCTGCTTGTACTAATTAGACTTATCATATAAGCCACACAGGTTTTAATAGGATGTATTCATTATCTTTACTTATGTTACGGTCTTTTCAGCAGCGCCATCTCTAAAACGGCGATACAGTCACTACCCGTCATTTACATTTCACCGTGACATGGACAAATATGTAATGTCAGCTTACCTCTGTTAGGAGATATAAATGTTAATTAGGCCGCATTTCCAAATCTCCTCGCGTCCCTACACAAGCCATTATCTTACAGGAAGGGAATCCAGATCATACAAGTAACCGTTTAACAATAATCCATTTTAATGGTAATATACAATGCAATACAATCAAATACATTACCATACACAACCATATCGTATCATGTGTACTGTCAGGAGTTTGGCCTACTCCTGGCTCCTGCCCACAGGCCCCCGGACCTCCAGTCCCAGCGACGCGTGAAGAGAGAGGGCGAGCACAGCGGGGTTCCTGTCTATATACTTCGCTGACCAGAGGAGGAGTTATCTGCGCCTCCCTTCCAGACCAGTGATTGGCTGCCCAAATTAGTATCAACAGCTCACATCTTAAGTCCCCAATCCCAGTGGCTCAGCTTCCTTATCACAGGGATCTGAGATGACTGTATGTCAACTCCACACCTTCCCCCTCTTCCTCTGTCCTCACAAAACCAAATGTTCACAGGCCCCGAAAACAGTTCACAGTTTTCTTACTCAAATCATTTTCAAGCTTCTTCACAGTTTGCATGAATACATACAAATATTTCCTTACAATTCCCTCTTTTGCACTCTTAAAAAAGAGAGTGCAAGAGAGTGCAATTTACACAAGGCACTGCATCCTTGTCTGCTGAGTCTCCATACTTTTTATTCTCAGTGTCCACAGTGAAGGGCACTCCGTCCAGGCTCTCGTTGCAGATGACGCAGCGGAAGCAACCGGGGCGGTAAGACTTCCCCAGGGCCTGCATGTCCATGATTAGATGTCCACCTGCGTTGCACTTGTCTGCAGACTGCTGGAACCCAGAGTACAGAAAGTCCTCTTCACAGAAAACCCTTCCTGCGTCATAGTAGAACGCCTTCCCTCTCAGCCTTCGACTACAGGCGCTGCAGGTGAAGCAGCTGTCATGGTAGAGGCTGCCCATAGCTTGGCAGGCCTGGCTGGCTCCATACACCGTCTTGTTGCACTTAACCCACACTCCTGTTTCAGCGGAGAGTGGAGTCCCCTGTGCCATCCTGGCTTGCCGTGTCTTTGTCCCCTCTGATCCGCTGACGGCGGCGAGATGTCTTCCTTCTCCTCCGGCTTGCTGATGGCGGCTTCCGAGTCGATGCTGAATAGATGTCCTCCCGATCTTCCTTCTCCGGTCCGATGATGATGCCTCCCAGTCGACCTCCATGATGAGAGCCCGATCCGTCCTGATGTCGTCTAGGGTCCTCGCAGGTGTTTTCCCCCGCCGCACACTGGCTCCGCACAGTGGTACCAGTTGTCCCCCTTTGATTGTAGGCGGACGACACGGGATGTCCTCTGGGTCACTCGGTCGGGGCCGGAGAGCCTGGGGTTGACAGTCAGCCTCCTGCGTCTCGGGTCCCTCTTTCGGCGTCCGCAACCTGTGTGGAGAAATCTGATACAAATCCCTCAAGCCTACGCTCCGGGCTCTGGGGCCCTCGGCTGTTTAACCCACCAGTGCGTGGCAACTTGGAGCCTGTTGGTGGGGTGTCTTAAAACAACAGACGTGTGTGCACAGGTTTTCTAAATTAATTGTGCTGCTTCAGAATCTTGGACTGTGCCCACTAAATAAGAACCCCAACATCTTTAGGTAAACTAAATAACATATTTCAATAGCTCTGAATTTCTGACAAGCATCTGTATTTATTTTTAAATGAAATCCCTGAGATCCCATTAAAAATCTAAAAATATGATTTGAACTGCTAATGTTTCTGGTAAAGAAACACACTAATCTTATGGATTCAAAAACAACCAAAATCACAATACTAACAAAGTGAATGGCTTCCTGGTGATACTGCTTCTACCCGTCAGTGCAAAAAATGAATACAGAGTTCCCACCAACTGTCATCAAATGTCTTTCTAAATGTAGATGAAATGTATATCCCCATAATGACCTAAACAATAAAGTCTATGGCTTTTACTTCTTTACCAGACTAGTTACATGATGTTGTCCAAATTACATTGTGTCTCATTACATTACTATGTTTTAGCTTAACTGTAAATATGTTCTTTCTACATTTCAAACCTCAGTTACTTTAATACCTGTTGAAACATTAGTTGACACATTACTAACCGGTCAGCCTCTCCAGTATTTCATTCTGGACTTACATCTCTCTGGTAGCCCCTTGGCCACTGATTCTCTACCTGTGTTACCTGCTATAACTCAATCAATACTATATACATGTCAACATTCACCAAACAGCCTCTTATCCCCAAATATGGAGCAGGTCAATTCTAAAACTGTCAATCAATGGTCAGATTGAACAATGGAGTTGGGCAGCAGGTTCCTTTCAGTCCCTAAATGAAAAATGTACATTGTAAAGTTTACACTCCCCCTTTCTTACACATTCTCTCATGTGTAAACAAAAACCTGTATGGGAAGAAAACCTTCAGGTCATAATGGATTATAAGACAATACCAAACATTTTTCCCAGTAAACACTTGAGAGTGTTTCTCTCCATCATTCAGTCCTAAAAGAAACAGAATTCCAAATTTCATAGTTTGAGTTTCACATTCTTCAAACCGCCACCTCCTGTGGGAGTGAAACATCATGAAGCAGATTAGATACGGTTTCCCCTTTTGTGCAATGTTAGGAAACCTCTCATTTCACACATTATTATCACACAAAAATAATGTGTTAGTCCAAAACATGCTTGATTAGTCATCGTTTTAAATCATGCAGTTGCACTGATCAGGTGCAGACATACACACACTCACACTGTCAGGTTGTAAAGTCAGGTTTGGTCAGGTTCACCGCAGAGTCAGTCATTGACAGTGCCTTCCCAAGTTACCCTGTCGGTCAGTTGGTCTCAGTCTTTTTGGCCATGTGTCGTGCTCTGCAAAGATGTTCCAGCACAGGCCAGCATCCTCCGTCTATACAAATCTGTATATATGGAGCGCCATCATTTATTAATTCACAATTACAACTATAATGTTCAAGATATCTCCAACCCCTCCTTGCTGTTTCCCACATTCCCTGAAAAGTGTCTAGCCAAAAAAATGTCACTTCCTTATTGTACTATTACTATTACTGCAATTCATTTACACCTAATTAGTATTAAAATGACTAATAGATCTATTTCAGAAACATGTGTACATCACTATCTTGTGTCAAAACATTACTAGGATCTGTTAAAGATCTGCTATGTATTCCATAACTCATTCTATCAATTTATCTTCAATTCTGGTGCACTTAAAGAACAATGTTACCCTCTTTCACAGTGCGTGGAACTCTGGGTGTCTGAACATGAAACCAGTACCTCAAATTGAAATACTATATTTTGTTTAGAACCAGCTTTCCCTTCAACATGACCTATATAAATAAATATTTATCTGATCTTATAGAGCTGTTACTAAAACTGTCCCTTTGAACTGATCAATACTGTAACAAATTAAAACACTACCAAATTCACACACGAATAAAAAATCCAGTGCATACTTCCTTCATGCCCCCCCCCTTTTTTTATCAGTGTGTATTAGACTGATTTTCCACTTCCCTTTAATAGTTCCCCTCTTTTCCGCTATTTTTATTTACCACTTGACTAATTTATGGTCCATACATCTTCTTATCTTCACTTATTTATCAAGTCAATTCAAGTTCTTTACAATACATTAGTAGATACCTTGTGGAGTCTTCACAATAACTAATCCCCTCTAGGATATGAAATCCATTCATCTTCAAGCAGATACTACGTCCTTATCTATGTTTTGTTCACGATAACAATGGTATAACAACCACATGTCATCCATTCTGGTCCACCCAAAAACCAATGTTAAACTCTTTAGCAGTGTGTGGAACCCTGGATGTCCGAACATGCAACCATTCCTCCCTCCTTTATCAAGGATTTAAAAACAGAAGTCATTTCATATTTCCTATGGTAATAACTATGCTACAATGGTGAAATCAATTATTTAGATTGGAATACTATATCTGGCTTGGCACCAGCTCTCCCTTTAACATTATCCATACAGATAAAGATTTGTCTTATAGAGTGGTTCCTAAAACTATCCCACTACTTTATTCACACGTGAATAAAAATGTCAAAGAATATTTTGTTAACCTGATGAAAAGATTGAAGAATATGGTTGTATTCTGAACCCTCAGTGTGTTCTCATTTTACTCTAATAGTTTACTGCTATTTTTAATTTAATAAATCTTTCTGCCTTTACGTATTTATGCTTTAAATGTGCGTTTTGTGAATAAGTGTGTTTATGTGCAAACTCACTCATTCCCGTTTTCCTTTTCTCCTCCTCTGGTTTTCTCAAGCCGTGACCCCGGCCTCCTCACTTCTAATCGACCATGCCAACTCCTCTGATTCTGTGTTCTCTTCAGTCCATCAGCTGTAACTTCATCCGCTGTCAGCCATTGGCCCAGTTACATCTGCATGCGCCCTCATGCCAATGTTCTTGCACTGCTTTACATTTTATCCCCTCCTTTACAGTCTCTCTGCTGTTTTTATGGAGGGCAGATTCTGCTCTCATCTCCCACACTTTGCTCTTGTGCTCAGCTTGGAACTTCATGGTCCTGTCTGAGGGACTGATGAGCGTAGATCTCTGCCCGTCAGCATGCTGTTTGGTTCTGGATGCCACAGGTGGAGATAGTTCTGGCTGCAGTCTTGTTGTTGTTGTTGTTTCAGCTCTGGTTCTCTGTCTGTTCGATGGAGAAGGAGGAGTCTCCCGTTGGGTTAGGTCTTTTGTCTGCTTGGAGGGTCGGGTCGTAGCCTTTTCTAACTCAGAGGGGGAGTCCAGGTCTCGGGACGCATTACCTATAAAAAATCTAGCACACTGAGGTTAAATAAATCCAACCCTTTCCACTCTGACTCTTTGTAATCATACTATCTGTCTTAATTGTTAAATGCCATCTAAACAACCTAATTGATGTCTACAAATGATATTACAAAAACTCACTCTAAAAATTGTTTCATCCATTGCTACATATTTACCCAACATAACTCTTTCAGGAAACCATTTTCTCCTATACATTGAAAAACGTACATGTTTCCAGCATCACATATTCCACACACTACGAAAGAACATCTACATATTTTCTCCAATATTTTAAGCTAGTTTCTATAGCAAGATTATCATGTGTGACATAATAATCAGATGTCTTGTTTGCTAACCAAGAATATTAAACTTTAAAATGTCTTTTGGCCAGTTGAAGTCCTGCTTACTTCATCCTTAAACTCTTCTTTAATTTGAAACCAAAAAAGGTCTTCCTTCTCCACCATGATCCTATCTCTATATCAAAGTCCAGACAAACTGATGATTTATCTTCAGAAACCATGAGGAATGACTCATAAAACACTATTCTCCCTTACTTCAGTTCTAAATCAAATGAGCCAGACAGGAAACCCCCTTTAACCACTTGCTTATCCTATTATTTTTGATCAAAGTTGTGTTACAAGCAGGTTAGATCTGTAATGAATTAAAATCAATATTTAAGGACGTAATATAAGTTAAATATATTGTTAAGGTAATTACTGTTTTATTGTGAAGGCCTCTCTGGCGAACAGCGGCCTTCGGCTTTTATTTTGAAAGGCCGTTCCGGAACAGCGAGTCCGATTCCTAGAAACACGGCAAATTGACAATCGTTCTAATACATTAACTATAGTCGTGAAAAAGACAAGGAGGGGGAAGGCGTGTGGAAGCAAGCAATGAACTGAAAATGCCACCAATCCTGTTTTAACGTGATGGCGAACATTGAAAACCGAAGCGGGCATAAGCACCTCTGCCATAACTGACAAGCGTTCAAAAACCTTTCTGCTTATCCCTTATGCTATTCATAACCTAAAAATACAATTGTGATGAATAGCTTGCTTTTGTATCATTACATTTACCAACATAAAACAAGGTCTGTACTAATCAACAATGACAACCTACAGACAGCTCATTTAGTTAAATATACGCAATATATTGACTTCGCTTTTATTTATCTGACTTAATTAACGTGCTTCCCCCCCTTTCAGCCACTAGATGGCAGCAGCAGAGCACAAATGAGCTTCACTCTTCTGAGCGAATGTGTGATTATCACAGACAATCGGTCACACAGATTATTCAGGTAAAAATCACACAGATTTATTCCCCGTACATTTTGTCCGGCTTGATAACGTGCTACATATGTCGTCACGCAGGACTCTCTGCCTACCTTGCGATCAACGTTATGTTTACGTCAGCCTTTCAAATTAATTTTTACAGACAAGGGAAACGGGAGCCGGTCTCGTCACAATGTAGGTGACGTTAGCGCTCTCTCCCAAGGATTTAACAGATAACAGTCCACTGACACTTTCGCTTATTCGGTCTCAGACTGCTATTTTACCCCCAGTTATAAACGACGGATCGATCTGAAATATCGATCATCCAGGTTTCGCCGTGTGGGACTCACACCGCACATCCCACGAACTGCACCGCTCCTACGCCACTTCAGGACTAAACTACCTGAAGATCCACGCTAAACTGCTCTAATTTCTTGTTACGCAGGACTCTCTATACCTGGCGATCAACGTTCACGTGTTATATATAACTTTCCTAACATGGTAAAAAAGATGCATTGTATACTCCATTCAAACTTCAAAAACACTCTGAAACGCCTACAGACAATCCCACAGGGCCCTGCTATTGTCCGAGGCGTCTAAAAGTGCTTGTTCCCGACCCAGTGTGGTCCTCTGAATCCTTCCACAGCTCATGTTTATTCAGCGTCGAGTCACCATTTGTTAGGAGATATAAATGTTAATTAGGCCGCATTTCCAAATCTCCTCGCGTCCCTACACAAGCCATTATCTTACAGGAAGGGAATCCAGATCATACAAGTAACCGTTTAACAATAATCCATTTTAATGGTAATATACAATGCAATACAATCAAATACATTACCATACACAACCATATCGTATCATGTGTACTGTCAGGAGTTTGGCCTACTCCTGGCTCCTGCCCACAGGCCCCCGGACCTCCAGTCCCAGTGACGCGTGAAGAGAGAGGGCGAGCACAGCGGGGTTCCTGTCTATATACTTCGCTGACCAGAGGAGGAGTTATCTGCGCCTCCCTTCCAGACCAGTGATTGGCTGCCCAAATTAGTATCAACAGCTCACATCTTAAGTCCCCAATCCCAGTGGCTCAGCTTCCTTATCACAGGGATCTGAGATGACTGTATGTCAACTCCACACCTTCCCCCTCTTCCTCTGTCCTCAACAAAACCAAATGTTCACAGGCCCCGAAAACAGTTCACAGTTTTCTTACTCAAATCATTTTCAAGCTTCTTCACAGTTGCATGAATACATACAAATATTTCCTTACACCTCATGGCACGAATCCAGACTCTCCTTTTGAAAACATTGGCTGGGAAACGAAAGAACGAGCACGTTTCATGCGAAGACCTGTGGCTGCAACCCGGAGCAAAGCAACAAACCATTGCGTAGCTAGTAGCGCTAGCCTTAGCTAACGTTAGCTAACGAAACAAACTGCCGAGTAAACTTGGAAAACACTGGTAATTAATTATTCTATAATTTGTAAAACTACGGTGTTAAAAAAAAAAATACAGATTCTAATGGTCAGATATACAGATACTACAGATACTAGAGATAGGCAGGTACTTGCTTTCAAGCAGAACACGGGGGAACACAAAGTTAGCTGGAGTGTTTACGTGTTCGGCGTAATGACGTACAACGGCCCTCGACCATTTCTGTAGTCCTATTCAGCCACTCGGTAACAACCATTGTATTTCAGACACGTAAACTCTTCAAAAATCACCAGTGGGGTCACTGCTGATGTATTTAATGTCGTAGAACAAAACGTGATTTATCTCTTAAATTTGTGTCAACCACAGACCTTATTTCGAGCTATTTTCCAAAACCCTATGGAGAAAATGCATTGCTTTTTGACGAAGGAACCGGAAGTGCTAAAAATGCTAACTTACTTCCGGGTTTTTACGACGCGTCACTGCGGTTCTCTATAGAGAACCGCAGTGACGCGTCCTAAAACCAATGTATTTTCTCCATAGGGTTTTGGAAAATAGCTCGAAACTAGAAAATGCATTTCTTGCAGAAAATGCGTGCGAATGCTGGAAACTGTGAACATTTATGGCTGAATTTAGCTGAAAATGCAGAAAAAGCTGAATATGTTATTAGCTGAATAGTAGCTGCTTTTAGCTAAAAAGAAATGCAGGAAAAGCTTAATATTTAAAAGAAAAGGTTTAAAAAAAGGTGTAAACAACAACATGTATAGCCCCAATGTCCTGAAATAGCTGAATAAGTAATAGTTGAATAGTTTGTGCAGCTGAAAGTTGCCTGATATCAGATGTACGTAGTAGTATAAAGTTCAAGTAGCATTACATCTATAGGGCTTTTCTTTTGAAGGGGGTGTGTGGTTTGGAGAGTGTGAGGTGTAGAAAAGTGAAATGAGATGTGTGTGTGTGTGTGTGTGGTGTGTGTGGTGTGTGTGTGTGTGTGTGTGTGTGTGTGTGTGTGTGTGTGTGTGTGTGTGTGTGTGTGTGTGTGTGTGTGTGTGTGTGAGAGAGAGAGAGAGACTATGTGTGTGAGAGAGAGACAACCTGATCTCACCAGAATGCGTGACTCCACCACGACTCCTTAACACCACAATGCGTGGTGGAGTCACGAACTTTGTTACATTTGCGTGTCGGCACCACGCAAACAACCCCAATGTAAAGTGAATGAGGCTCCTTTGTCGTGGTGCACACACGCATTTCTACAACCTCCCGCAGTGAGCTTTTAGTCTATACAACGTTTTTTTAAATCTACTTTATAGCTTGTAGTAACTCACGGGAGGCTTCTTTTATTTTATTTGTATTCATAATAATTTTTATTTTTCGTCAGAATGTAAAAATTACATAAATTACGAATTTGTGTTCTCAAAAAACAGTGCATTGTGTGTAATGCAACTGTGATTTTTATTAAATTAGTTAGTTTTTAAGGAAGGCCAGAGCTTCAGCTGTGTCAAATAGATTGTTCCCTTCAGTTAACGTTATTTAAAAGATAATGATCATGTCCTCTGTATTGTATTACGAGCGTCCATTCCCATTGGATAACGGAGAATTTTACACCCGGAAGTAAGTAGCCTATTCTCCTTACTGTCGATTGATTTTACAGTGATATCTGCACTACTCATCGACTAAAAAACACCAAATTGTCCTTGTTAATTACACAACATTGATTGGTTTGAATTGTGTGCAATGCTTTTGTATTTTCCCCCAACGATTCGGAGAAACAAATATTTTTTCGGAGTTTTAGGACGGCAGAAGAACACTACACTACCCAGAATCCTCAGCTATCGTTGGGACTACACCATGTGCTTAGCTTGACAAACCCGTGATCAGTCCTCAACCTCTGTGATTGGATGCGCGACGTTTACACAGAGCGTCCAAAAGGACTTTGAAATGGAATGAAACCCATGGATAGGGTTGGGTACCGAGAACCGGTTCCGGTTCGGAACCGGTTCCAATATTTCGATTCCAACGGTATCATTTAGAAATGTGAATTTCGGTTCCGCTTTTCGATTCCTGAGGAAATGTTTCTCGCCGCTCTCCGTAGCCTACTGCATGACTGCAGCGGGGCGGGAAATGTAGCGTTGTATCTACATTTCCTACAGTGTAACCTGAGACCAGGGCCGGCCTGTCGCACTGGCATTATAAATGTTCGCCTAGGGCGCCAGATCTGTGGAGGCGCTGCGCTGACAGCTCTGGGAGAAAAAATAAATGTTTTGACCGTTGGTGCTCATCCTAATTTTCGGCCCTTGATGTAACAACATTCATAATTAAGTAAATGTAACACCCTTTTCATCCCGGTTACACTTTTCATTTGCCCTGTACGTTGGGCGCTGACAAGTGATGAAAATGGGGGATGTTGGCTTATCTGGCAACCGCAAGCTCACGAGGGTGCACTGGAACCGGCGCTGTTGTTATTAGCATCTGGTGCTAGCTGCTCTTACGGAAGAAGAAGATGTTTCTACAATGATGTGGAGGGAGAGTCCTCTCCAGTCAGACTGAGAGGCTGATAACTTCAGCTCAGTGAGGTAAAGGACTCTCAGTGTTTAGATAGTTCACTTTAGTCTAAGTTATCTCAGTGGGTCTCAAACGTTTTGATCACAATTTATGTAAACACATATTTCCAAGGCACTCCTTTATAATTATTGGGATAAAACAGGTTTGAAATCATTCCAATGTATACTATAGGGACAGTAAACCAGACATATCGTTTTAAACTGGAGATAAAAAATATGCATAAATAAAATAGTAAAATAAGATATGAATGAACAACAAAAATAAAATGCATTACATGTAGGCTATTTGTTATTTATTATTCAAATGTAAACCGATTTCATATGGGTGTTTGGAGTTGTACCCCCTAGATCTAGTCTCTAGTAATTCTGCGTGTGCACCAGATTGAAGCATTTTACTTCAAAAATGTTCAAACATTTCTTCCCGGTATGCCTGAGAAGGCAGATATGCTTGTTTTTCTCAACAAGAACTGTTTTTAAAAGTTGAACTGTTGTAGCTTCAGGGGTTCTCAGGTTAAAGTTACATAGCAGTGATATAAAACAGACTGATTAATGTGAATATTACTTTAAACTAACCTGTGTAAAAGTTTCTCGAATAAATGTAATTTTTTTGGTGGAAGAAGCATGTATCATTTTTTTACCCTGCCCCTCAAAGAATCGGAATCGAGAACCGTTAAGAACCGGAATCGAAAAGTAGAATCGGAATCGGAATCGTGGAAATTCAAACGATACCCAACCCTACCCATGGACGGCACACTATTCAAAACAGGAATCGAAGATATCATTTGAGTATCTTCTTGATATTTTCTATTCTATATTTATATAATTGACCTTCTACTTTCCCACTATTTGTATGTACTCTTAATATTTGAATGTTTTCATAAAATATAACACATTCAAAAGTGCGTTACAAAATGAAAGACATTAAGAAAAAGGCATTTTAAACAGTCATTAAAAAGCAACACAATCTTCCTGCATTGCAATTACTCTAAACGTGTAATAACGTGCTTTAACCAGTAGGTGGTTTGGGTTAAAAGCATAGGTTAAAAAGCTGTCATGTTTACAGTGTTAACAAAATAAAATATACTGCTGTTTCCGGTTTAGTTTACGACGAATATTATTTTGTTATTGTTTTGATATTTGTAACACAAAAGCGATGGAAAAAACCCATAGCAACCAAAAAAAGATGGTCTTAACATGACCCAGTCGTCTAGTAGTTAATAAAAAACAATAATATCAAAACAAAATATTACTACTAACTTTATTGTGAAATTAAAACAGAACGGTAAAAGAATAGTTTCCGTTCTATTCTGATGCCCGATCTCTGTAGATAAATAAAGAACTAAGACAGATGTGTAATATTTAATGCAGCCAAACCATTTATTACAATGCATTCATGTGATGACTATCAAAGAGTAAAGCAAGCACTGCTGAATAAAGTATGATTTTCTCTTTTACGAAACGTTTTTTTTTATATGGAATGCAGTTGGAGGTCAACCAATCAAAGAGCTTGAGGGCTGATCACGGGGTTCATGGTGTAGTCCCAAACGATAGCTGAGGATTCTGGGTAGTGTAGTGTCTTCTGCCGTCCAAAAACTCCGAAAAAATATTTGTTTCTCCGAATCGAAGGGGGAAAATACAAAAGCATTGCACAATTCAAACCAATCAATGTTGTGTAATTAACAAGGACCATTTGGTGTTTTTTAGTCGATGAGTAGTGCAGATATCACTGTAAAATCAATCGACAGTAAGGAGAAGAGGCTACTTACTTCCGGGTAGTGTTGTCACGATACCAACATTTTGGTTTCGATACCGATACCAAGTCAAGAATTGCGATTCCGATTCTTTTTCGATACTTTTCTTAAAAAAAGGGAAACACGGAATATCGGCTTTAAAATTAGGAATAACAGATGATTTTAGCAGTCAGAACAACTAAAGCAGCAGTGTACTAAGAACAGAAACACCAAAGAGTCACATCTAATATAATATATATAAAAGCATTTATTTTAATTGTGTAGCAGTGAGTTTAACATTTTGTCAGCACTGTTGAGCATTTTGAAAATGTATTTTCATGCCTCTGTGCAAGGCTTAGTCTTTCTATTTATAGCCACTGGTGTAAAGTAACTAAGTTCATAAACTCAAGTACTACTTGGGTACAATTTTGAGATACTTGTACTTTATTTAAGTATTTCAATGTTTCTTTTGCTACTTTGTACTTCTAATCCACTACAGTTCAGAGGTACATGGTGTACTTTTACTCCACTACATGTATTAATCCCTTTAGTTACTTCACAGATGTGGAGGAATGATGTGAAATATAATCAAGTGTTAAATCAGACTTTAGTTCCACCTGGAGTAAATCCACAAGATTCAAACTAGCTGCACCTTTACCAGCTTTGAGAACACTTTCATGATCAATCATTATAAAACAATCATAATATTATTCTGAAATGGACCAATCTGCACAATGACTACTTTTACTGTCGCTACTTTAATACTTTTACTTGAGGAACATTTTGAATGCAGTACTTTTACTGTAACAGAGTATTCCTACACTCTGGTGCTTCTAGTACAAGACCTGAGTACTTCTACTTTTACTGTCGCTACTTTAACTATATTTTGATGATAATACTTTTGTACTTTTATTTGAGGAACATTTTAATTGCAGGATTGTTCCTACATTCTGGTACTTCTATTTAACTCAAGTACAAGACCCGGGTACTTCTACTTTTACTCAAGTACAATATATATACTTATACCACCTCCGTTATAGCCTATGAAAAAAACTAATAGAAAACGAAGGCTAAAGCTAACGTTAGCAGATAGTGATGCTAGTTTGCTAGTTAAGTTTGCTCAACGATAATATTGCGACAAAACACTTTTCAGTGCAGATCACGCTCTTCCGCTCCGACAGGGAGCTCTGCTCTGAAACACCTGAACGGCCCGTTCACAGACTTCTGGCGTCTTTTTTGTCAACAAGCCGAGGCGCAGCAGCAGTTGCACTCCCACTTGCAGCCATGCTTCTCGTTTTCTCACATGCTCTGGCAGCTAGCGCGTGGCCGCGTGCACGAGAGAGGGGAGGGACTTAGAACGTGCTTGAGAGGAGCGGGACTGCAGGCACCGCTGCAGGGAGTGGAAGCAGAGCGCTGAACACACAGCGCTGAACACACACGGCTCTTATTAAAACGGCGTTTTCCCCGTCATTCTTAAAGTACCGATACTAATGAAACGGAGGAATCGTACCGTTTTTAACGAAAGGGTATCGCGGTACCTTTCAAGTATCGGTACACCGTGCAACACTACTTCCGGGTGTAAAATTCTCCGTTATCCAATGGGAATGGACGCTCGTAATACAAGACATGATCATTATCTTTTAAATAACGTTAACTAAAGGGAACAATCTATTTGACACAGCTGAAGCTCTGGCCTTCCTTAAAAACAAACTAATTTAATAAAATTAACAGTTGCATTACACACAATGCACTGTTTTTTGAGAACACAAATTCGTAACTAATGTAATTTTTACATTCTGACGAAAAATAAAAAATAATTATGAATACAAATAAATAAAAGAAGCCTCCCGTGAGTTACTACACGCTATAAAGTAGATTTAAAAAATGTTGTATAGAATAAAAGCTCACTGCGGGACGTTGTAGAATGCGTGTGTGCACCACGACAAAGGAGCCTCATTCACTTTACATTGGGGTTGTTTGCGTGGTGCCGACACGCAAATGTAACAAAGTTCGTGACTCCAGTTGTGGTGTTAAGGAGTCGGGTGGAGTCACGCATTCTGGTGAGATCAGGTTGGAGAGAGACTATGTGTGTGTGAGAGAGAGAGAGACTATGTGAGTGAGGAGTGACTATGTGTGTGAGAGAGAGTGTGTGTGTGTGTGAGAGAGAGAGAGAGAGAGAGAGAGTGTGTGTGTGTGTGTGTGTGTGGTGTGTGTGAGAGAGAGAGAGAGAGACGTGTGTGTGAGTGAGTGTGTGTGTGGGTGTTGTGTGTGTGTGTGAGAGAGAGAGACGGTGTGTGTGTGTGTGTGTGTGTGAGAGAGAGAGAGACTATGTGGTGTGTCTGTGTGTGAGAGACTATGTGTGTTGTGGTGTGTGTGTGTGTGTGTGTGTGTGTGTGTGTGTGTGTGAGAGAGTGGGTGTGTGTGTGTGTGTGAGAGAGTGTGTGTCTGTGTGTGTGAGTCTGTGTGTGAGAGATATTTTAAAAAGTATAACATATTTTGAAAAGGTTGAAAGTTTCCCATCATGTGTTGAAAAGGCTGAATAGTTTGATATTTGAATGGTTCCTGCAGCTGAAATTAGGCTGAAGGAGTTACATACAGATATTAAATGTAAGTAGTAGTATTGAATGTTTACAAACACCTGTGTGTGTAAACCAGAGATCAAAGGGTTCCATGGTGTCTGCTCTGATTGGATGATGTCACTCACGTGTGTGTGGCTCCAATCTGCCAACATCAACACCATGACAACCATCTACAGCACTGAGTCCCATAAGAATGCATTGAGGAGTATATCTGACAATTTTCCACCTGTTCAAAAACTATGGCACCTATAAAAAAAATGACCAGACCTGAGCATCAGGGAACCCCAATGAACTGAAATATGTTGTTTTTTTGGTTTTGTGTGTAAAATGTGGAGATGGGAGCAGTTTGTCTAAAGTGTACTTCTCCCTGCTCTGAAGAAAGATCCGGAACAATTTAACATGGCAATCAATTGGGAGCTAGCTGGACTTTTTCTCTCTTCATGCCCTCAAGAGGCATTTTGTTTAATATGTTTTCTTAATGTTTCTTATTTTCCAAGCTGGAGAGGTTTTCCTACGTTTTCCATGAAAAAATATGTCTGAGGAGTGTAGGGTTTGGGAATTATGGCAAGTTTAAAACATTTTTGGGGGAGAATTTCAGGCACTGCTGCACTCTGTTTTGAGATCAAAGCACTCTAGAGTTAACGAGCTGCTCCATCCACTCTAATGTTAAGATCTGGAAAAAGCCTCTCTGCTAAGCTCCAAACTAATTCCAATATCTCAAAAAGTTGAAAAGATATCAAAATTATTTTATACAAGTTTTATAGCTGAAGGTATTGTGATCATTTGAAAGTTGGAATGAAGTGTCTGGCTGAAATTATGTGAGAAGGAGATGCATTTGGCGCAAAGTGTAGGAAAAGTGGATTTGAAGGCATCTCCCATTGACTTCAATGTTAAAAAATAGTTTAAAAAGCTGAATATTTCAAAAAGTATAAAATATTTTGAAAAAGTTGAAGGTTTCCATCGATTCCTGAACAGGCTGAATAGTTTAATATTTGAATGGTTTCTGTAGCTGAAAATAAGCTGAAGTTATGGAGAGCCAAAGTATTGGCTGAAATAATAATAAGAGGAAGAATAAAGTTTTTTGAAGCACTATAGTGGAATGCTGTAAACAGCATTCGCACTAATAAGGTCTGTGGTTGACACAAATTTAAGAGATAAATCACGTTTTGTTCTACGACAGTAGATACATCAGCAGTGACCCCACTGGTGATCTTTGAAGAGTTTACGTGTCTGAAAAACAATGGTTGTTACCGAGTGGCTGAATAGGACTACAGAAATTGTCGAGGCCGTTGTACGTCATTACGCCTACACACGTAAAACACTCCCGCTAAGTTTGTTTTCCCCTGTGTTCTGCTTGAAAGCAAGTACCTGCCTATCTTTAGTATCTGTATATCTATATCTGACCATTAGAATCTGTATTTTTGAAATTGTCGTTTTTAACACCGTAGTTTTACAAATTATAGAATAATTAATTACCAGTGTTTTCCAATTTTTCTCGGCAGTTCGTTTCGTTAGCTAA